>NC_053488.1:77806474-78041170 GCF_015227805.2 Hirundo rustica | reverse complement strand
GGGACATTACCACATCCAGCAAATGGAAGAAGTAATTCCTCCTCTTGGGCAGGAATGGTCACTTTGCATGCCAGGGATCAGCTGGCTGAAAAGCAGCTTGGCAGGGAAGGATCTGGAGGTCCTGGTGGATGCCAAGCTGACCATGGGCCAAGAATATGTTTGTATGGCAAAGATGGCCAGTGAGATCCTGAGGTGCTTTAGCCAGCATGTCAAGGGAGGTGACCTTTTCCCCCTACTCAACCCAAGGGACACACATCTGGAGTGATCGGCTCCTCAGTACGAGATATTGATTTAGTGGAGCAAGTCTGGTGGTGGATTCCTGCTGCCAAGAAAAACACACACAAGCTGAAGAGAGTCCAACACTGGAAATTACTGGAGATTATAATACTAGAGCATCTGTCAGTGTAGGGAGAGACTGAGAGAGCTGGAACCGTTCAGTCTGGAGATGAGAAGGGTCAGTGGGGGTATTATAAATGTGTATAAATCACTGGCCAGAATCTGTAAAGAAGACTGAGCCAGCCCATTCTCATGGCCCTTCATGAAAGGGCAAGGGGCAACAGACACAAATTGAAACACAGGAAATTCCATTTAGATATCATAAAAAACTTTTTACTGGAAGAGCATTGGAACACTGGAGCAGGTTGCCCAGAGAGTCTTCTTCCCTGGAAAGATTCAAAACTGAACTGAAGAAGTCCTAAGAAACCTTCTCTGCTCAGCCCTTCTTTGAGAAGTGGGTTGGCTGAACATTGTCCATAGATGCCTTCAAATCCAACCACCCTGTGATCCTGTGGTTCTGACTCATTGCTAAACTGTTCTTCTCTACCTAGTTTTCCAGTTGGGAAGGGTTTAACACAGCAATTGCCAAAGACTCATCTCATTTTTTCCAGGGCTTGATTATGCAACAAAAGGAAATTAAATGTATCATCAAAGGTCTCAAAGGCTCAAGATTGAGATGAAGAAAGTGAGAAGGGAGGAGCATGCTTTTAGGATGTATTATTTCATGCAGCCTACCACACAATAAAATTCTACCATAAATATGATGGATGCTGGATACCAGCAGCTGTTCTACTGTGCAAAATGCTCAGTGCTGCAAATCCATCCCAACACAGTTCAAGTTTGAATGTCTCCTTATGGATTTCTGAAGAATGCCAACATCAAATCACCACCTGCAGTCATCGCCACAGGTTCCAAAGCTGCTCCAGCATAGATGTCACAGCTGGAACAGCCTAGCTGTCATAGCCATCATCCCTCCTAATCCGAGATGTCTGCCCAAGACTCAGATGCTTGTCCACTGTGCAACCAGGTTATCAGAAAAAGGTATTTGTGCATTTGAGTCTTCTTGGAGTTCAGCTCTGCCACAGCCCAAAGGAGACTCCTGAGAGAAAACTCTCTCTCCTACACCCCCAGCTCACCTGAGAATGAGAGGTGGGACCTCTCATGAGTCAAAGATGAACACAGCTGTTCACTGTGTTCACATCTGTCAGTAAAACTTTTCCAAAATGATCAGCACTAGTCATGTTTAAGCAATATGGGTCTGTCTTTTTGACATTAAGGTGCCTAATTTTTGAATGTTCAGTGGAAATAGGTTCCTCTACCACTGTACATGGTCATGGGACCATTTTTAACCTCAGCAGTTATCTGGAGAGTGTTCATGATGGGGAAAATATCCCGTTTTATTTTGTAATCTTTACAGGTGAAATAAAATGTAAAACTGGCCATGCAAAAGCTGATCAAAAATCTCCATGTGACTTCATATTACAGTATCTGTGATTGCTCCTTTTTCTTGTGTTTGTTTTTGTTCCGTTTACATGTTTGTTTTGCCTTCATATATGGACATCCAGATTGCTGAAGATTTATTGAGCTCATCTACCATTATTCTTCCAGCTGAAGCACATTTATTTTGCAGTACCTCTGAAACGGCTTCCATATATCAGCTACAAGGCAGTGTTGCACATGCAGATATGAAAAAAGCTCACTTGTCATTAGGTAGCTGTTATCTTCTTCTGTATTTGGAGACAATGAAGTAAGTCAGAGCCTAAAAATACTGATTTGAATTATCCAGCTACCCTCCCATGACTGCTGCCTGCATTTTTAACGGTGAAATGGCCAGATTCACTTTGCTTTGGATGTGTTGTGAACACATGGAGGTCACAGCATTTTTCAAAAGAAAGCAGTTACTTTGCAGTATCTACAGTCTATTTTTGGAAGTATTCAGTGGCACAGTGCATCAATGCCCTGAATAGCTACAAAGCAGTGTATGGGAAGCATGTTTCACACAGAAATGGAGCATCCAGATCACCTATTGCAAACTCTGAAGTGCTACTACATGGAATAGATTGTAGTGGGAATTAAATTGATTATTCTTGGTTGGATTTGTTGCTATAATTGTAGTCTTGAGGTTGAGAAATCAGCGTTTTTCATCAGTAGCTCAGCACTCTCATGTCCTACGCTTAAGAAGGTTACTCTGGAAACAGACTGGAAGAAAAATAGGCTGTGCCATCTATATATGTGCACATATATTTAGCTGTTTTGAGTTGGAACAGTTACATCAGCGAGGGTAACATCCCAAACTGGTGCAAAGTCTAACATGGGGACACTTTGACAGGAGCTTCCTGTGTCAAAACAGCAAGCATGTGGGAAAAGGCAAAAGGTAACCCTCGGGGGACCTCCAAGACAGGATTCTCCCTGGTGGGGAAGTCTCTCCTTGTTGGCACAGTGGGGGAGCAATTTCAGCTGTGCAATACTGAATGCACTAACAAATTTCTGTTGGAGCACCTGAGGCATCTGCTCAGTTGGTGAGTTGTCTCCTTGGAGTTCAGATGATCCTGGAGATTGATAACGCAATTTGGTGTCTCTGATCCCAGAGCTGTGCATGTGAACTGACGGTACTATGTTCTGAACAAAGAAATGCCTTGAACCACGCTGTTTTGGAAGTCAAGGGGGAAAAAGAAGCTGGAAACTTCTTAGTGAACTTGGACATTCAAATGGATGATGGTTAGAGACCCATTGCATCTCCTTGGTTACTTGATGTGAGTAAAGCTCAGGTCATCCCCTTTCCCTTTCCCTTTCCCTTTCCCTTTCCCTTTCCCTTTCCCTTTCCCTTTCCTTTCCTCTCATCAACCTCCTCCTAATGCTGTGTAAAGACCAATTTTATAAATGCAGGAAGTCAAACTGGCAGATTTCCTCTTCCAGATAGTGGGACCTGTTTTTCTCAGCTGCACATTTATCCAGGTTTCCTCTACATGCCATCTACTGTCTTCTGAGACTCTTCTGTGGGTGGAGTGGTGGGAACTCCTCTTTTCTACAAGTATTTTCTCCCTTCAGCTGGTACTAATTTCACATTTCAGTCTCTTCTGCTTCTTTGCATTTCTGGACAAACACGTGGATCTGTAGATCTGTGATACAATCATATAAAACAGTCCCTTGTAAAAATAAACTTTAATTATATTTAAGGTTCTGAGCAACATGAAAGCATTACTTGACCTAGAGTTCAAGATGCCCTATGTTATGTCAAGTATCCAGTTAATTTAAATTACATTAAAAAATGTCAAGCAACAAAAACCAAGAGGACAAGAGATTACGTGTGCTTTCCAGTCAAGCCACTCACTCACCTAATTTCCTCTCTTGTAAAATTAATACTTCTGGATATATTTGCAATCTCCAAAGAGAAAAGTCTGTGTGTTGTTTCTCCAGCTGCCGTGTGCTTCAGCAGCATGTTGTCGAATTGCGTGTCCTTTATCCGACTCCTTTGGGATGTGTAATGTACATCACAATAAGAAGCCAAGGATGATACAAATAATCATAATATGTGATACAAGCCCATTGTTATAAAGTCAATCTCTCAGCAAATTCATCAACTCAACACATGATGTACAGTACCAATTTTATGTAAATGACTTGGCTAATCCTGCTGGGCAAAATTACTCCCTGATGTAAACTGTTAAATTCAGTGGAGTTACACCAGGAATTCATTCTTTTTCTTGTGAGATCTGGAGCTCCACTTTGTGTATCTTGTTCATCTGGAAACCATGGTAATAAGAAAATGAGTAAAATCACTTGATTATGAGATTCAGAGTCATTATGTTCTCCTTTGTTTAAAACAAAAGACCACCTTAAATATTACACATAATTATAATTTATGAATATGAAGTATTAACTTAGAAAATTATATTGATTTCTAAAATTCTTAAAGGGCACTGAAATTTCTGGAAGAAATTGACTGGTTTCCACTGACTCTGGCAATCTCTGGATCAAGAATTAACGGAGGTTTAATACTTAGAACATAGAGTTCATTGACGTTGTAAACTGCTGCAAAAAAAGACATTCGAATGAGACTGAAACAAGCATGTAAGGCAACTAATGGCTGTTGTTACGGTTATATGTCAACTCCTTCCCCCCCCCCAAACAATACCAAACCACACCCCCCCAAAAATGCCTAAACAGTTAAAATCCTGTAATTTACAAGCAGATTACTCTAAGGTAGTAAAAAATGTGCCAGTTATCCTAAAGTTTAAAACTATACATAAATAGTGCCACCCAGCTTCTATTTGTACAAATGATTCATCTTTAAGAAACTGAGATGCTACCATACATGGAGTCCAAGTTAAATTTGGATAAAAAGTAATATTTGGGAAGTTTCTGGATATATCCAAGTTTTATAGCATGGCCTCAGCCAGGATGCTAAACCTGAACATCCAAGGCCTTGATTTATGTCACAGAACCCTGAGAAACTGGCAGTAGTGAGTCCTACAAATTCCATGTTTAGGTTCATGATGTCAAATCAAAGCATGTCACTACCTGTTTTCCTTTTATATCATTTACCAAACTGAGATAGGACTTGTTTCTTTCTTCAGAAATCTTGTAAAAAAAGCCTGTTCTTTGAAGTGACTCACCTCTTTGATGTCAGATTTCTGTCTATAGGGGGAAAAAAAGGCCTAAAAACCCAGTGCAAACCAGAAATATACAAAACCAAACCAAACCATGCTATTTCTACATAATTTTGAGCATCTGGATTTAGATTTCCTGATGTGACATGGAAGAACCATTCAAAATTCCAAACTACTTAGGAGAGAACAGATACCATTGCTTTGGCTTAGCTCACAGGGGCTGTTACATATTTCCAATAACTTTCTCAGTTCTTTCCCACTAAGCAAACTGGTGGTTGAGCAGAGTTTCAGAGAGTCTCTTCATCTTGGCTACTGCCTAGTCAACTCTTGCTTTATGAACAACAGTCTTGTAGCACCCTGCTCTTCATTGCTGGGGTTAATGGAAAAATTCAAAAACAATGAATCCTAATGAAATTTTGTGGGGGTTTTTTTGGAATGGTTATTAATCAAGTTTCAACATAGACCACTGCTAGACAAAAGCAGAATCAGGTCAAGTAAAATGTATCATGGCTTCTATCATTTTAAGTAATGTCACTGAACGAAAAAAAAAAGAAAAAGGCAGACCTTATGCACCCAGGTTTTCTTGAAAAAGTCACCCAAAAAGATTTTTATGTTGAAAATGTAGCTTTTTTTCTTTCTTTTTTTCCTTCTTTCTTTTTTAATATCTTCTGCCCTCCAGATGGTCTGCTGTGATGACATACACCTGTTCAGCGTCAGCTATTACCCACAGCGACATATGGCAACTCACATATTGCCTGGGCTGAGGGGATCTGGGATTCAGGTCACCTGGGGTCTGTTTTCAAGTGGTGTGATGGCAGCTGTGGGAAACATGATGATTGACAGAAAATTGCTGCTCATCTCACCAGCAGAAAAATGTGGATGTCTTTAAAAAATCACAGCAGCTGTATCTTACCTTCACCATGTAGGTACAGACAATGCAGGGATAAGCCTCTTCAGCAGACAGCACAGTGGGGGTTCAGTGCTGTCACTTTGCAATTTTTGGTTGTGGGAGTTACTCTATGGGGAGAAATTCAGCTGTTATGGTAAAAAGTCTTGAAGGGTGCTGGCTCAAGGTGCTGCCTCACAGCTTAATGCAACTGTGGACCTCTGCCCACTGCTAGTACAACACCTAAGATGAAGCCTCTGTAGGTACCAAAAGGTGCAAGCGATTTATTTGTTCCTCTGCTACATCTAGTTTGTGTGGGCTGCCACAATACTGTAGGATACAACAGAAGGTAGCTTGAGAGAGAAAACATTTGGTGCTCTCTGGAAGCTGGGCTGCTAGCAAGTGGAAGATAAAGTAAGGAAAAGAAAAGAAAAGAGAAAAAGCGTGGCATTTTTTTATCAGTATTTTTCACTGTTGTTGTTGAAGGAATTTTTCTCTCTCTGGAAAATACTGTTTTCATGATCTTTCCAGGAGAAACAATAGAGGGAACTCATAGGTGACAATGTGGTTTTGAGATGTTCTGCTAAATATTGTTGAGTTTGAGCTTTAGATAGATTTCTGGTGAGTAGCTAAATTTCTTGGAACTTATCCAAATCAAACAGAAAATGAGAGTTTTTAGAGGCCCAGCATACCTCCCACATTTCTTGAAGTGATGAGACATCTTATTCTTCCTTGCTGATGTTTTATTTTCTATTTGCAGTTGAGGAAGGCAACTGCATTGCAGCTGAAGAAAAATCTGAAACAGAACAAATTACTTTTGTAAAACCTTATTTTGAGCATCTCTACCTCTGAATCCAGCCAGTGACTACATTTAATGAACTATGGAAGAAATGCTTTGATGTTTGAATAGAGGAGGTCTGATTTTTTTTTCCCCCCCCTATCTTCTAATTTTTAGTGCCTCTTCAGTGTTTCAGATTGAGTTTAGCCCTCATACAATAAGACTAACATGTCTGTGGAACACATTTTTTAGCTCTGGTTATGGTGGACAAGATCCTTCTCTTACAGGAACAAAATCTGAAAACAACTTTCACCCATGCTCCTAGTTCCACATGTACCACAGTTTCACATAGAGGTTATTGTAAAGAAAGCAATAGAATTATTCAAAAACACTATTTTGCAACAGGGCACTCCTTTTTTTTAGAACTCTGTGTCACGGAATCCTAAGTTCTTTGTCTTTCTCCTACCTAAGGAAAATAATTGAACAGCTAACAGGTCAGACAAATTTTGTAGACATTATTCAAGGGATAACTCCTCAATGGAGTGAGGTCTAAGAATAGTAACACAAAACTGATCAATGTTCTCAATAAAAAAGTTCATTCTAAATGGCAAATGATTTATAATTTTCAGTAACCATTTCCATAATTTGTAGCTTTCACTGAAAAACATCGCCTTGCTGGTGCCAATAATGCAAAGGTTTCAACAGCAAGCTCCCACATGGTCTCCTCATTTCCATTGTTTTTCTTTGTACAGATGAATGGTTCTGAAATGAGAAAAACAGTGAGGAAGGCAGAGGAAAAAGAAAAGTTGTTGTGACCTTCCTTAGAAAGCATAGTGTGTATATACTTAAACGCTGCTCCTGCAGCATCACAGACAGATTTTTCTTCCTATTAGTTTCATGTAAGATTCTGTTATTTGCTATAATCAAACTAAACCCATTGAAATTTGTGGAATTTTTGATGTTTACCTGTAGTATGAATAGAAAAATATGGGTCCAAAGTTGAGAAAAACAAAGGTCATTTCCTGTCAGAAAATGAATTTTAATGTCAGAAAATGTTCCTTTTAATGTACTATTTTCTAACAATCCAGGTATTCCACCTTTTAATGGTGTTGAAAAAATGAAATCACAGTGGGGAAAGAAAACAATGGAACACTTTCTTAGCACCAGGCTACTGAGTAATTTCAGTTCTGGGTCATCCATTCAGGATCTTGAGGAGTACAGATGTTTTATTTTCCATTGCTGGACAATAACCATGTGGTGAACGTCAATCGCTCCATGTTTATGAAATGGTATCTGGGTTTAATTTCTGCTGTCTGTCAATTGGAGCCTTTGATCTTGGCCTGGAATTATTTTTTCCACTTCACTCTAAGTGACTAGAGGCTACTGCTGTCACTGACTCTTCAATTCCTGACTTCACTTTGCCAAGATGTAAAAGATTTATTTACAGGAATTCTTCCAAATATGATCCTTAACTGGGGGGGGGGGGGGGGGGGGGGGGGGGGCGGGGGGGGGCGCGGGGTTTTTGGGGTTTTTTTTGGGGGTTTTTTAGTGGTGGTTTGGTTTTTTGTGGTTTTTTTTTTTTTTTTTTTTGGTTGGTTTTTTTTTTTTTTGCTGTTTGTTTGTTTTTGGGGTTTTTTTTTTTGGTTTTTGTTTTTTTTCTTCTACCCTCAAGGTATTTTGTAGTGAGTTGCTGTAGGATTAACCTGAAGTAAAACACCCAGCACAAGGCAGAACGGAACAGAGTCTATGTGAACAAACAGATGTATTTAAGCAAAAAAAGTTCAGTTTTAATAACTAATTGCAGCTGGGATTTTAATATACTCTTCTTTTTTGAATCAAATTGAAATTCTTGGTGATATGTGTTAAAAATTATGGTTTAAATTTCTGATGATCAAGTTACATAGATTAAAGTAATGGATACCAGACTCTGCATCAATGCAGTTATAAATATGGATGAAATGAATATACATTACACACTGTTATAAATCTCTGTGTTCAAGGAAAAGCATAAATCTCTATCACCTTTTCCTCCTTGGGATATGAAAGGTATGGCTATTTTTACAGTGTTTTCGATGAAATTACAATGTGGGTAATTTGCTTGTTCTGAAAGGCTTCTGCATTTTTACAGGCACTCAGGTAGCATTTTACTTACAATGGCATATCATTTAAACACACAAAGTAGTGTGCAGTGGGAGGAGCCACGTGACTTTCCAGACACGAAGACAAGAGGGATGATTGTGCATTCAGACACATTTATAAGTGTGTATGACACTTGTAGAGGTTTCTGCCCCTGCAGACATTTGCCAGGTGTGGCATAACCACATCCTTTTCCAGTTTCCTTTCAGTGCTTGTCATTGTGCTGCCGAACAGTGGCAAGTAAGAAGATGTGGTAAAAGCTTATGGTTAGAGGGAGAGGTCTGATTCTAATCCATGATAAAACACTTGCTCCCCTATGTGTTCTGCCAGGCAAAGCTCCAGAGCTTTTTTTTTTTCTTTCTTTTTTTTTTTTTGGTTTGGTACAGCCACAGAGACTTCAATGAACTGTTGAGTTCAAAGGCTTTATCTCTGATCTTCAGCTGGTTTCTGATTCTGGTTAGGAGACAGAGATATGGGGTTTCTCCTGCAAGACACATCTCTCAGCCCTCATCCAGAAGGAATTTGCCACCCTTCCTGCAGGCTTTGAAGCAGCACCTGTGCTCTCCTGTGAAGCACACATGGACAATCACAAGTCTCCCTGCTCTTTGTGGGGATGGGTCCAGTTTCCAGTGGCCAGAGAAGTGGCCTCCTCAGGAGTGGCCCCAGGAGTGGCAGGAGCAGCACTTCTCTGCCATGTGTACAGCCAGCCCTTGTCATGGTCTACTTTTCAGTCCTCATGAGTGGAGTCTAAATTCTCTGAGACACTCCAGGGAAAGGGCTAACAGGCTGTTTCCATAATATGTCCTAGCTTTTGGATGACCTACTAGTCAATGAGACAGACAGCAATCTAGGATAATTGGAAACATCGTGGAGATGGGGAGAAAGGAGATGGTTTTGTTTTCTTTGTGAGTGATTTTGATCCTTCAACACAAACAGGACTGCTTAAAGATAACAAGAACTCTTTCTGGTCAGCAGATTCTGTGGAGAGCAATTAAGGAGCTTTTCTGATGCCTGGAGGCTATCATGAAGCTCTCTTTCTCAAAAGAGAAGTATAAAATAATGCTCCAGCCATGAAAGCAAGAACTGGCTAAAATCTGACCATAAGCTCGAGCCAAACTCTCTAATATACTTAGGGGCAGTGAGATCAAACTGTTGCCAGGAAAATACCCACCCATTTAATGACATAAATATTAATGGTGAACCAAGTTCAAAGCTACATTGAAAAGTTCCTTTGCTTTATATGTTTAGCGAGGATTTTTTATCTTATCTTAGCTGCCTTTCACATGTTTCAGGAAGTTTTTTCACACTGACATTGATGCTAATTGAATGAAATTTTGTCTAAACTTGGATTTCTCACTGATAAACCTTCCTTCTGCTGTTTGGTGCTTCAGAAAAGGGAAGCTGTGGAGCTGAGATGCACCGCATTTTCTAATATGTGGTCATGTGAGTTTTAAAGCTCAGTCATCCTCTCTTCATTCTGCCATGAGTGAAGACCTTTCAGGAATACTCCAGCCTTCCTGGAAGCCTGAGCTAGTGTAGCACTGATCTGGATTATGTGAACAGCCACAGAAGTCAATAGATGGGTGAAGCTGACTGAACACTGAACCTTTAAATGTCCTCTGGTAGTTGCATGAATTAGTGTAATACCACGAACCCAGTGAGTACATTAAAAAAAAATACATAAATAAAACCAAGAAAATATGATAGCATGCCATTTTTACATTGGAAAACCTCTGACTCGGCCATAACTTTGTCTCCTGTGCTCCACTCACCAAGCTCAAGAATGGCCCACAGACAGAGGAAACACCAAGACTCAGAGTAAGGAGAGTCCACCAAGACGAAAGTCATGCTCAAGTGGTTTGTCCTGGCACCAGCAGTGGACAGAAAGCTGGAAAGTATTCCTGAAAGCTGATGTGCATGGGGCCTGACCAGCCCAGCTGCCTCTGTCCTGGGTCCTCAGCCTGCTCTTCTGAGTTCAACAGAAGCAAGGAGCAAAAAAGGAGCAGATCAGTGTGTCCCACTCTTGCTTACAGCTCTGCCTGCTGACCATGGTGGATGCCTTCAAAAACCATCTGTGCTGTTTATGCACAACTTTTCTTCTCCATGGAGACCCAAACTTCCCATGTCTCCTGTGGGATGGAACTGCTTTGAGACCATGGTTTGGCCCCCTTGTCATTCCCCATATTTACTTGCTTAGTGCTTTGCAGGAACCATTGTCCCGCCTCGTGCACTGAAATCTGCAGCCTCTCTCACACATCCCTGTCCTACTTAACACTTCCTCTGTCGGAAGCTTTTCCCCTACCCAGCCCTCACTAAATCAGTGGACAACCTTGCATTCATTCCAGCAGCACTGGGTCAGCCCTGAGGCAGTGGGCTAAGCCTCCTGCTGCAATGAGAAGTCACCTGGCAGCCTTCCTTGGTCTCCAGCCATCACGGGCTTGCCTCTGTGGTTCACATGGCTTTTCTGGGACTTCCAGCCCTCAGTGCCCAACCACAACAGTGACTGCCTGAAGCCCAGCTCACAAATTCAGTCTAGGGTATTAAGGGAGATCAGTGGAGGGGATTAACCAACATACACAAAAAGTCATGTTTTTTCAGTCCCAACTCTGGCACTTCTAGTGGCCTCCTCCTGCTTTACACAAGAGCAAAACGGGAGCTCATAGCACAAGCTTCAGCTTGAGTATTCCTCTGCTGAAAATAGGATAACCCAATTCTTCAGTGAAGGTTTTCACACCACTGTTGTGAGAAAACAACAGCACAACTCATGTCTGAAGGCCAGCACCCCTCTGGAAACCCAAGTTATGCATTAAGACAGATAGAGATGGGCTCTTAGAGCTCTCCAGCTGCACATCCTTCCCAAGGTGTTTCCAGGCTGCCATGGGATGAGCTGCAGCTGGGGAGCAGGATGCAGCAGCTGGTTTGCCATCCAAACACAGCCCCAAAGCTACCATCCCCTGACTTTGAGGAGCAAGGCCAGAGGAGGGGGCTAACAGCACCATGTCCAAGCTCCTCAGGAGCCACCCCAAACTCAGCTCCATGGTAAAATGCTTCAGATATAGAGGTCTGCTTGACACCATTGTTCCCAAAAAGAGAAATTACAGGGTTCAGCCTATGTAAACCAGCAATTAAATATGCAGCTCATGCACTCACAGCCATTCAGGGATGTGGAATCAGGCCTTAGAGGAAATCTGGTCCCATGCAGCAGCTGGATTTTCAGGTATCTCCACTCTGAGAGGCAGAGCACCCAGAATGTTAAATCCTGGGAGAAACATCAGGTTTGGTTGCTGACAGAAGGTCTTTTTGCTGCATTACTTCAATCCATTTAAGATGCTGTCATAAATTGTGGCCACAGAAAAATGAAACCTTCCCAAAGTGTGTCTCTATCAGGTACCAGCAGAACAGGCAACATCTGTGCCACATCTCCACGGGATGACTCGCACAGCTGAAACACAAAGCAGCAGCTGTCCCTGACATGGATGTCAGGGTCTGATTGGGTGTCTGACTAATCTTTGGACATGCAGACTTTTTTCAAATAAGTACCCAGTCAACCACCAGCCATAAAGAGAATTTTCATCACTTTTATTGCTCTTCTGACAGGTTTCTTAAAAGCAAGTAAGCTTTCCACTTCCTGAGAATTATTGCAAAACACTATGGCTATGCTGAAAGAAGCTGAACAAAAAAATTCAGTTGTATATTTTGAGCATTCTCCCCAACAACACTAAGATGCTACAAAGAACAGTCCATTTCTCCATAGTCTACCTTAGAGAAGTCCGTTTAAAAATATCCACTTCTTCAATCCTATTCCAATATTACTAGTTCTTTCACTTCTAATCCACTGACTTCATGTGGTGTCTGTTCTACATACCCTCTGTTTTCTTTCTTCTTTCTCTCAGGGAAGACTTGTGCTTTAAAAGCTCCATGTTGCTAGGAAAGGGTTAAATCCATGGAGGCCTGCAAGGGCCACGTGCTCGTGCCGGGCTGCAGGGCTGAAGAAAATGCAAAGCTGTGCTGATGGAGGAAGCTGGCAGATGTCCTTTTTTCCACCCCTCGGTCTCACCCAGGGTGGCTCAGCTCAGAGCTGTTACGGAGCTGCAGGTTTTCTCTCTCCGCTGCCAGCGGCGATTAAGCTGGGCCGTGGTTTGGCCCCTTGTGCCACAGTCCGAGCCCGTGGCCGGCGCTGCCGAGCTGCAGCCGCCTCTCTTCCCGGCCGGCAGCAGGGAAAGGGCTCAGCCGGCCCCGGCCCTCCCTGTGCGGGCAGCGGCCCTCGGAGGCCTGGCCAGGCCCGGCCCGGCCGCCCACGATGTCACCTCATGGCTGATTCCAAAGGGACAGGGTGATCAGCTGAATCTGAGAGGTTTAAATGTCCTTTCCAAAGTTGCATTGACATCCTTATTGGTCAAACTAGCTGCCAATATCCCAGCCAGCTTTCTGATAGGTCCTTGACCTCCCCCCGCCCCCCCAAAACCACTCCACGGTCCTGGCAGGAAAAAACATTTCACATTTCTTTATAACCAGAAAACCAAACTGTGCCAAGCCATGATAATGACTTTTAACATCCATGCACTGTGTGACACAACAGGGAGAAGACATGAGGCCTGGAACGTGGTAATGCTCTACATGTGGCCACCTTGCCAGTGGTCTGAGATCAGTTTTTCAGTGCCTCAATGCTTCTTCCTCCTCAAGTCTATTTCCTCAATATAAGTTGTATTCACACAACAGTCAAGCGGTTCTTTGATGTGTCTAGCAGGGCAGTTTGCTTCTTTCATCTCTTGAAAATGCCTTCATCAGAGAAGCATAGTTTTTCACCAAACCCTGAGAAGATCTCCCATTCCTTGCAGAGGCTGCCTCAGCTATGACAGTGTGGTCTCAGATTTTTGCTACATACCATCAGGGGAGGAGGAGACTCTGCTGACCTTCTGCAGAGGTGCTGGCCAACGACATCCCCAAAACTACAGATGAACTACTCCCTAGCCCTGTTCCTCCAGCCATCCTATCCTTCCCTGTCATGGAGGCCTTATCTTCAAGCTAGAAAATTCTGAGTTAGCAAGTACTGTACCAGAAACTAGGGCATGGCGTATTATCCATCCCAGCTATTTGCTTGGAAAAATTCAGCACCATGGAGTCACAATCTAGTTCACTGTCTGCTGCTAGAGCATGGAGGAATTCTGGCAAACCCCCATGGAGGTAGAAGGTTTTAACATCCAGTGGCCCAGAAGAAGTTCAATCCTGTCTTATTCTGTACATATAATAATTTTCTATTCCTGTTTTTTTATTAAACCGCTGTGTGTGATTTCTTATGTATTAATACACACTATAAAATATGCCTGAGTTAAGGACTATGGGAGAAATCTTGTAACAACATTGCACAAATTATAATTTTTTTCTTCAGTGTTTAAAAATAGTAAATCTAAATTCTTTATGTCAAGGGATGTTTAAGTTGGCTGGAAGGATTAATTTATTTTTATTAGCATCCCAGAATATTTTGCACTGGAGGGACCCTGTGATCAACATTTTGATATTGCCCAACAGTATTTTTATTTCTCTTCTATCTGCTTTCAGTCTGCTGCTCTGCAAGCAGTCTGAAGCCTAAGTTCTATCAGAGTTGTTGTAATAGGTGCTTATTAATTGAGATTCCATTTAAAAAATACCTGGCAATTCTCTCACTGGACTGTCTTATCTGTGAAGCCAGGCTGACACCAGAGACTTCAACTCACATTCGGCCAGCACCCTAGCCTCAGCCTGCAAGCTCTGGTGACCATTTGGGTGGCAATTGACATCCAGCTCTGCTCAATGGGTTGTCCCCATGTCAGGACAGACAACGATAAGCAACTAATTTAGAAGCTTGAATATTTTGAGTACCCGAAGGTTGAGAAGAGTTTTCAGGATCTTATAAGAAAAGAGTCAGAAACAGGGGAAAAGCCATTTCAGGCTGGGTCCCTAGATGCAATTAGCCCTGCCCCATCTAGCAGTCTTGTGGGTACAAATATAATACTTATAACCTCAGCAGTGGGAAACCACCAAACAGCTCAATTCAACCCCTGCTCCTTCACTGTTTGCTGTGCTTAGTTCAAGATACCCTATAAAAACTTCTTTGCAATAGCTCTCTGAGTATCTCATTCAGATATCTCATCTCAGTCACCCATCCAGAATATATGTCTCAAAATGGAGAAAATCTAGTTCCCAGCTTTTCTGTGCCTCAGTTTCTCATCTCTGAGCTGCAAATCTCCACGGACAGCAGTTTTCAGAGTAGTTTCATGCACTGAAAGCATTGTACCAAAGTAGCTGGTATGAGTATATTTAATCACACACATTCACATACAGAAAAAGAGAACTGCTGATAGGCAAAAGAGGGGGAGAAATTCACTTCAGACTCACCTTTTTGTTTCAATAAGAGATAAGTTGAGTGTGCTCTATTCCGTAGCAGTAATGAAACATCTTTTCAGCGTGCCTAACAGGGCATACATTTTTGGACATGAAGTCACAGCGATCTGTGCCAGCAGCAAAACTGAACCTATCAGAATGTAAAAGCATTGGTGGTGACCCCAGAGAGAAGAGCACTTACCATTGTAAGTGAACCAACAAAGATATTCTGCCCAATAATGTACACAACGAGCAAAAACTGTACCATACAAAATGGAAATTTAAACGAGGGTTGCATTCTGTGGGCTAACAATAAAGGCATTAATCAAAGCATACCTGCATAAACGAGAACCCATATGTTCCTCACACATGCAAAGAAAGAGAAGGTTGTCATGAACACAAGAGACAGGGCTATTAAGTAGCACATTACTGTTTGCATGGGGGGGGGGGGGGAAGGGGGTAGGGGGGTGGTGGTTATTGTTTCCTTTCAAGTCCTTTATATGGGGCTCTTTTCCACAAAGTATTCATAGTTCCCACATATCTGAAAATATCAGCAGGTCTGGGAGCCTGCAGCTGGATCCTGGAGAGCAGTCAAGACTTCAGCATTTTAAAAGTAAAGCCTACAGCCTGACTCTCAACACTTATTCCTCACTATTGGTGGGAGGTAGGTGAGGAGCAGTGGTGTCCTCTGCCAAGCCAGGCAGCCGAGTCCTTCCTAGTGAAATATTCCCCAGCTGCTTTGAATGCTGCAAGAGAACAAACATCACTTAAAAGGCATTTCCATAATCTGACCTCCTGTTGTTTTGCTGCCCGTGTCATAAACCCAAGTTCATTTCCTCTCTTGGATGCCAGACACTCAGAACAAGATGTTTTTCATCTTCCACTCAAGGGCTCTCAGGTGACTACCTAAAGGCCAGCCCCACCACTCCCTGCTTGATAGCTGGAAGGTTACAGGCTGCTTCTGTAGGCTCTGCTGCCACTCAGAGGCAGCCACTTCCACCCCCGTAAAGGACCTGTTGTCTTCATTTGGTGGCCACACATGAGCAAAGAACACATGGCATCATCTTCTGGTTGTCAGCAAGAGCGAGTGAGGCAACCAGGGGGAAAATGTGCTTGGGAGCCTGTATGCAACCCAACAGGGTGGGGGTGAACCCACAGCTGTCATTTTAGGATGACTGGCAGAGGTCAGCTGTGACTTTGGCAACAACACAGAAAAGGGTGTATCAGACATATTTTATAAGTGTCCCCTCTCCTAGCTCCATTAGTTACCAACAGTCATCAACTCTTAAGAAATACAGTTGTCCACTGCTAAGGATCCAGGACCTGCAGTCTCCTGGATGAAAGCTGTGGCCTCTGCACCAGTCCTTGATATTTGTTCATATTTTATGAGTGAAGCTTTCTTTCTTTGTTTCTTTACATTCAGATACTACTTTCATGCCCACGACTAACACGCAGCATTTGGAGTTAAGCCTCTTTCCAAATTTCTTGCTGTTAATTAAAATTCTGCTAATAAGGACAGAAGTAGCTGAAGTAGTTTGGAGTTAGAAAGTCCATGCTGTCCCAAACCATGAAAACAGAGGAATCTCTTCCATTCTGACTCTGGCCAGAAAAGTCTTTTCAAAGACCATAGAAGGCATTTTAGTGGCTTCAAGTAAGTGCTGACTATCCAAGTCCAGCATCAATAACAGGAAATAGCAGGAAACAGAAGCACCACGTCAGCACTACCAGCTAACCACATTTTGATAGCACATGCAGGAATAAAGGCCTCATGCTGAATCAGATCACAGAGAACTAAATCTTCACCTTCACCTGATTTTTCTTTCTTCTTTTTTATGCTGTGTTTAATATCATGAGCATCACACTTGGATTCATTTAGACACACTGATTCATTAGACAGCCCATGACCTTAATAAATTTAAATTATCAGGAAGGGGTAGTTTATCCCAGCATCTTAGTCATAGAAATGACTCATGATATCCACCCACACTAACTTTTGTTTGGTCTCTCCAAGTGTGCCAGGGCTTGTCAGCCTTACACAAATGGAGTATTTTGATTCCCTCCATGAGAGGACATCAAGGAAGTCTGATTGCAGGAACCAGCTCCCCGTACAAAGACACAAAACAATACCAATGACCTTGAGAAGCTGAGGACTTGTTTTCTCCTAGGACATGATGTGCTGCTGGAGGGAAGTGTCTCATGTGACATGAAGTGAGGTAAGAGTGCAGGAGGGGGGAGCAGGGCTTGTGCTCTTCCCACAGGCTGCCAGACAGCTTCTTTGGGAAAATACTTTTAAGGGGAGTTTCCACAAAAAGTGAGGAGCAGAGACAATGTAGGGATTTTGTTCTTCTGAGCATTCAGCCACATTCAAAAGTGAACAAGAGTACTGAAGCTAACATTAACAGAAGAAAAAGATGAATACCTAAAAATTTTCTTTCCTGCCTACCCTAGGAACTCCCCCATGGTCTAAAGCCGTGTCAAGAGACATTTCAGACTTTCTTGGAAACTTTCTGGAGACAAATACCTAAGAGATACATAAAATCTATTTTAGTATTGCATTACTTTGGGCGGACAGGCAAAAACACTCAGACCAGCCATAATTTGAGTCGGACAAGAGCTACAAGAGCCTTGAAAATTGCATCTTGACAGTCTTCCCAGATGACCAGGAAAGTCCTTGAAGGACATTCCAAATTCTGATGCAGACCACAGAAAGCACCCTGAGAGATGACTTAAGGAGATCATCACCAGTTAAACACACCCCCACACTCTTCCATTTAAGCTCCCTGTGCAAAACACAAAACAATACCAGTGACCTTGAGAAGCTGAGGACTTATTTTCTCCTAGGACATGATGTGCTGCTGGAGGGAAGTGTATCTCTTGACCTGAAATGAGGTAAAAGTGTGGGAGGGGGGTATCAGGGCTTTTTCTCAGAAGGGCCTCTTTTCCTCTGCCTCTCTGTTTATGTGCCTGTCTGTTGCTTCAGATAATTTATTTCAGATAATTGCCACTCTCAATAGCTCTGAATGCAGCCTTGTCAAGGGTTTTCCAAGTGGAAGAGTTTTTGCCTCTACATGTTATTTAGTTTAATGCTTTATCAATTATACCCCAATCCAGCAGGCAGCAGGCAGCTAAGCTTTCAGCAAAAGTTCTTTTTTCAGGTGGGTTGTTAGAGGTTATGGGCTTGGACATCTCAGACTTGACTCCCAAATTTTTGACTCTGGAATTGGCCAGTGTGAGCAGCTGTCCCCCTGAGGCTTCCCAAAATTATGAAGGCATTGGAAAAGTTGTAAACCAAGTAGGACTGTTGAAAGATGTACAATGGGAAAAATCTGCATCTGAAAATATGTTAATATATTAATATTCTAATGTACTGATTTTTTTTTTTTTCAATTAAATGATCCATGCTAAAAAGTATTTCTCATCAATTGGAAACAATATAGATTTCCTTTCAAATCAAAAGAAATTAAAATAAATATAATTTGGTTTCCTTGTTTATCTCCTCAGTCAAGAAAGGGGAAGAGGGACTGGAAGAAAGGGAATAAAACCAACAGAAGTTAACTATATTCTCTGCAGCTACATTTTGTTTTGAATAAAGAAATATTTTTTAAATGCAAATAATTTCACTGAATATCAGAAAATGACATGAAATATTCTCAGCAAAATGAAAGGCTGCCAGTTTGTTCAAAAGTTTTGACAGGAAAGATTTTCTATTATTTGTATGTTCTAATCTTAATTTTGGAGATTTAACATATCTCAAATTAAGAGATAGGTTAAATCTCTTATTCTTTGTTAGAGATGGTCCAGTCTTTTGCTCACACCTGAATCATGATATTATAAACTTCACCCCTCCTTGCAGCCTCTGGATGAAAGCTTTTCCAATTCAAAAATAAGGTCTTTTAGTCTCAGCTGTCATGTAGTTCGTGCTATCCTTGCATATTTCAGAGACCACTTTGCTGGAGACAAAATTACATGCTTGGGACTTCAACACTCATTCTGCCACAGCAGACATTTTGTTTCTTAGAAATGATGGTCTGTTTCACTGCCCTGAATATCAGACATCTTGACACACACAGCAGAGGCACAAAGCAGAATAACCCAGAATTCCAGGAAGCATCTCCTGAGAGGTGGGGCAGGGATCAGAAGGAGATCCTCAGGAATATTATACCATCCCAGCAACCTTGGTTAGCTCTGCAGGCTTTGTTAAGGTACAAAATCTGATCTACCCTTCCACCCTTACACTGCTGTCAACTCAACAAATTTATTGTCTTTCTGGCCACGTATAGAGCTCTCCTGAAATATCTGAGTCCTGACATAACAGGAACACTTTTGCATCTCAGGTTTCATTTGAAAAAGAGGGAGTATGGGGAGAGAGAGGAAGAAAGAAAGAGAAAAAAAACAACGAAAGAGAGAAAGAGAGACAGAAGGGGAAAGAGAGAAAGAGGGAGGCAGGGAAGGAAGGAAGGCAGGAAGGAAGGACCCTTTGCAAGCCGTTTACAATTCCGGCTGCATGCATGTCCCAGAGCTCTGCTTATACCTTCTGAGTAACTTTTCAGAAATATTTAGCTTTCTCTGTTGCCAGGGCCTGGGACATAGAAGGGAATTCAGGACACTTGGAGATGGCCTTAGCTTTCAGGCCTGCTAAATGTAGGCTTGTATGTAGGCCTGCTAAATGGCTGTAGAGAGAATGTCCTAACTTATTTCAGCACACACACACACACACACACACACACACACACATACAAAACCAGGTCAAATTATTCTGAAGGCAACCACAGGCTGGGGGGAGAGGGAAGTTTTTTTGTGGGTTTTTTGGGTGTGGGGTTTGTTGTTGTTGTTGTTTGTTTTCCCTTTTTTTTTTTTTTTTTTTTTTTTTTTTTTTTTTTTTTTTTTTTTTTTTTTTTTCTGGTAGAGAGAGCTTCAAGAGAGGATTTTTGAACACTTAGAGCATTTAAAGTTTGTGCTTTCTCATAGGCTTGTCTAAGACCTACCTGGTCATTGCCTTCACATTTTGATTTATAAAATCACCAGCTTCCAGAGCTTAGAGATGGTCTTAGAAGAGCACAGACCTAGTATGTGAAAGGATAATGTATCTGATGGCCTCTTAGGGAACAAAGCTGATAAATAAACATGGTCTTAGCATTAAAAGAAAAAAAAAAAAATAAGGCAGAATTTCTTCTACAGAATTCAAAATTCTGGATTAAAAAGGAGAACAATAAATAACAGTATGAACTGGAGATGAGAGAGAAGATACAACAAGATCTCATGAAATAATTAACAGACAAGAAACAGAGACAAAACCAAACTAGTCAGAGACAGACCCATAGTAATTACCAAATCAAGCATGTGGCCTTTGGAATGAGTGGGATCATTCATGTGTTACACAAGATTAAATGAATCTAAGAGTGCTATCAAACCATGCACTGCAAGTGAAAGAATTCAGAGCAAGACAAAATTCAAACTCACAAACAGATGCTCAGTGAAATTTACTGTGAGTTCAGAGAGAAGCTCTGCTTAATCATTAAATAAAGACTTGGAATTCCTCAGTGAACAATTTAAAGCAGTGCAGAAGGAAGAGATACAATAAACCAGAACAAAGTGGAAGAGAATACACAAAACTCAGCTTGGTTCTGGGGCTAGACAGAGGTACCAGTTTGAATCTGCTCAAAGTCCCTCAGTGTTTGCATGTATTTGCAGAATAATAGGAAAGACAACTAACAAAGAGAGAGGGTAGGAGGGGGAAGGAACATTGTGCCTCAAAGGGAGAAAAGAAGCTTGATGAAGAAGGAAGAAGTGCGTCTGAAGGGGACAAAGGGAAACAGTAAGGAAACTTATATTTGGGAGAAATAGGCAGCAGATACCATAGTAGGCACAAGGGGCGACTCCTGCTGTTGGCACATCACCTCCCCTTGATCCACCCACGCTCCCTTTGCCTCCATCAATCCCCGAGGCCCGCACTGAACTTTGAAGTTAAGCAGTGTCCCAGTGATTTGCATATGTGTGATGTGTCAGAGCTGTTCCCAGCTCTGTGTCATTGTGTGTCTGTAGGAATATGGGCAGTGAGCTCTCCTGTTGCAGTTTTTAATCCCTTTGTGATCTTCTGACTCCCTGCAAGACCTGCCAGCCTCTCTGAGCACCTTCAGCAGTTCTTCACCTGTTTAAGTGCCAAAAAATGTGTATACTTCACCAGGGAGAGCAGAATGTGCTGCACACATTGTGTATAAAACTGGCTGCAACCAACTCTTCCCAATAAAATGAAAGTGCTCAAGGTCCTGATGATAGAGGAGGAGCAACTCATGAGTGAAATGTTGTGGTTCTCCTGCCACTGTCTAAACTGGGTCATGAGGACTTCTCCTTTACCTTATTAATGCTCCTTTCAGTGTGCCACATTAATTCTAGCCAGAGATTCCAGGATAAATTTATTCAGAACACAGGACTCCTCTATGCCTTGTACATTAAAGCAGCAGCATGGAGTACATGGCTCCATGCATACACAGCTGCAGAAAGAATGCTGATCGAAATCACTCGTGTTCACCCCAAGTTTACTCTAGTAAGCACACCCTGAATTGTCTTCTCCTACCAATGGTCAACAAAAAACCCACCAAAAAACAGGGGAAAACAAACAAACAAACAAACAAACAAACAAACAAACAGAAAAACCCACCAAAAAACCCACCCCAAACAAACAAAAAACGCCCAAAACCCCCCAAACACAAAACAAACCAAACAAACAAACAAACAAAAAAAAAAACCAAACAAACAAAACCTGAAAACCAACAAAAAAACCCTACCAGAAAATGAACAAACAAAAAAACCCAAAACAAACAAAGAAACAAAAAAAGGCCAACTTGGCCATTTTTAAAATCTCAATTTTTCTTTCACCAATACTTGCACAGAACATGGCTTCATGATGGGATAAATAAAAAGAGACCTTCTACCAGCACTATTCACTGAAGATACAAAGTTTATAGGACAGAGTGTGACTATCTTAACTTTTTTTACCATGTTAAATTCATGACTGTTCATGTCTGCTGGTTGATGCTTATTTACTTTCCTTTCTGAAATATAAAAGAATTGTGTTATGTCCACTAACACAAAACAAAGTGCTGGAAGATTAGTGTCTTACAAAATTAATTGCAAAATATCTGTGGGATTAAACACTTTGATTTAACTAAACTGGAAACAACTGAAAATACTTTAATTTAGTCCCAAGCCATCATTATACTGTGTATATCAGGAAATACTATTACCATTATCAAAGTGTTTGGGGTTTAGATCTATTAAATTATGTATGCTTATTAACAAATTCAGCAATGTAGTACAGCATAGGCATTCTAAGCTTGACAGCCCTTTCTCATGGTAAAGTAGTCAAATTACTCCCTGCAAACTCATAATTTTGAATTTTATTCATCCTACAGGGTGAATAACTGGTTAAACCCTCAACTAGCAACACAAATACCGCATGGCTTAAATTTAGATTCCTACAAAGGGAAGGTAGAGATGTTCTCAGTGTCAATAGGCCACGACTTCCACAAAGCTGATGCTCAGTAGCTGAGAGAGTGACCACCCACAGTGGCACATTTTTACACTGAAGATGCAAGGAGGCCTACACCAATGACCTTTGCTGGAGAATAAGGCTCGGTAATTCAGGGTTTAGCCATTCAGAGAAGGTTTTTGGTCCCAGTTAATAAAGGGTCTCACTAATCCAAAACCTACAAACCTAACAAGATTCCTGATCCAGCAGTGACTATGGCTCAGGGAGGAGCTGGGATTTTACTTCGTTTGATGAGGAATTTATGCTGCTTTGAGCACTGTTTGCAAAAGCCCTTGGATACTGAGGCTGTGCCTGTGGCACCACACACCCGTGAAGCTCACAGGAGCCCTCTCACAGTCCACAACTGCCAGTAGAGAACAATGCAGCAGAAAATTTCACCTGCCCAGCATGCTGGTTCTCCTCCGGTGACTGAAAGGTGCCTGTGTGCTCTAGCCACAGTAGCCACGAACAGGTGTTCACACAATCCCTCTGTCAGGGGAGAGTTACTGCCAGAAATACAGCATGTTATGCAAACAACTTAGTCACCCAAAGAGCTTTATAAATGCATAATAAGTAGATAACACAGAGCAGTAAAATACACTTTACTGGAACAGCAAGGAAATGCACAGCCTTTCCCTTCTGCCTTCAGCACAGGAACAGAAGCTGCCTGGTGAACCAGGTCAGCCAGCCCTACAGAGTTTTGCATAAGAATTTCACACAGTTATGCTATCAAAACCATTTCCTAAGGACATCTTCTATTACTGAGATCACTGAGCCAGAAAGCACAATAATGCAGGAAGGTTCTTTAGGAAAGGGGGCACTGGGTGAAAAGAGTTTTAAGCAAAGGAGGTTTTCTAATCTTTTGTGGGGACAGAACATTCGGTGAGGGTGCAGCTTGGAGAAATTCTGCAGCTGAGCTTTTGGAGCAGCTTTCAGGCCAGGAACCTTTAGTAATCTGCTGAAAAACAGTACAGCTTGTAAAAAAGACCCAGCATATATGTGTATAATCATAGAATCACAGGATGGTTTGGCTTGGAAGGGACCTTAGAGAACATCTCATCCCCCCTGATGGTGTCAGGGACACCTTCCACTATCCCAGAGCTGCATCCAAACTGGCCTTCAACACCTCCAGGGTTTGGGGCATCCACAGCTTCTTGGGTCACCTTGTGCCAGGGCCTCCCCACTCTCTGTGTGTATTTATGAAGATGACAATCAAACTTAATCCAAGTCTTTCTAGGAAGAAATAATCCTGTTTAACCTGTGAAACATGCCTATGTTCCTTCAAGGCTTAATTTAAGATATTACCCACAGTTATAAAGCAATGAGGAAAACCAAGTACTAGGATTATTTGAGCCATCAGGTATGATGCAGCCATGGTTATTTAGAAGTAATCACACTTCTGGCAATTTACAGATATTATCCCCTCCTCTTTCCAGTGGCATAGAGATAATAGTGAGCTGTATATTCTGAGAGAAAAAGAGGGTGCATCTGAGGAGGTATGTGTATATTTCTGAATGTCTTTTCTGCTCACCCTCTGTCAAAAAGAGGGTGAGAGTAGGGGCTAACCTGCAATTTCAGAGCAACAGTATTCCCTCAAACCTTTACAGCATTTACATTCTTCAGTGGTGCATTAAAAATTGTTACATTCTTAGCAATTCAGTAAAATAAAAAGTCAAATGCCAGAGAGAAAAATGAGGCAACAAAAAACATCAGCTTCACCTTGAGAAAATTAGAGCAGAACCAAAACCTCTCCAAGGCCATGGTTACAGTTAAAAAAAAAAAGTGAAAAACAGTGGTGTCAAACTAACCTCTGGACTTTGTGGGAATCACTTGTGTAACCAGGAAGCAGCTGAGAGAGGAGTCCTTGTCCTCAGAGAAGGTGCAGAGAGGAGCATGGGAGAGAGTTTGTGGCTGCTTGTGGGTGTATGTACAGGAGCCTGTGTTTGTGTGCTGGAGCACACAAATGAAAAATCAGAGTGACAGCTAAAAATGCCAAAGGCAATCCAAGGAGAAAAACGGGGAATAAAGAGAATGGAAAAGGAGTAATGGAAGACTTTATCAGTGGTGATACGGGGAGAAATAGTAACAACTGAGACTTTTAAAATGGGTGAAACAGAAGATGAAGTAAAGGGAGAAGCAGAGACACAGAAAATAGATATTATTTGGAAGAATATTGCCACCCATTCTCATTTTATATTCATCTGATGACTATCACCCTTTCTGAGACAAACCCAGGTATAATGACTCTTTCTTATAAACCACCTTTTCTTCCTTCCTGATCCACAAAATTGCTTGCTTGCTATCTTACCAGTACACATGCAGAGGAAATTTCCTTAAATTGTTTTCTTGTTTCAAGTGAACACCTCATAACCAGAAACCAGCTGAAGAGAGACAACAGCTTTCCTTCAGAGATCATCTTATATAATCATAATGTCAGTAGATCTAAATTCAAATTGTGTGATCTAAATCAAAACTCTAAGCTGTGAAGAGAAATCTTTGCCTCCTGAGTGATGGATATGAGAAATTCTACTGGCATTCTTCAGGCCACCCTTAAAATGCAATCTATTATTTTCCTCTTTTCAAGCTGTGGCTGGATACTGCCTTCCCAACCAGAACAATAAGGCACCAGCTGAAAACAAATCAACTAAAATAGTTGAAAATAAGTAAGAAAGTACAAAACAAAGACATGCTTTGAGCAGGGGAACCACTTGAGGGAACAAACAAACAAACAAACAAACAAACAAACAAAAGTATTCCAATCAAATCTGGAGGAAGAAAATTTATTCAATTTCCTGAGTTCAAACACACGGTGTAAGTGTGTCTTCTCTCCAATTGGAGAGCAATTAGCTTTTTGAGACTTCAGCACCAAAAATTGAAGGAACTTCTAAAAATGTGCACCTTTGCCTCCCCACTCCCAATTCCCCCCACAAAAAAAGTCCTCCTCCCTCCATTAGATCTTGGATATAAAATACAGTCATAGGCAGCAAGATGGCTGGTGTTGAAAGAAACAGCTCAGCAAACCCAGACTTTTAATCAATTATCTCCTAAGCTTTTTGTAAGTTTTCAAAGTCAGTGAGTGCTTTGCACATCTCAGGTCAGCTGTACTAACCTGGCCTAACTGATGGAGACCAACTTGTGGTACACAGAGGTGCTAACAAGAGCATTAGACTGTCTGAAATCTGACTTTTCACCACTTTTTGATAAGAAAACACAGATTTCACTGGTCTTGTTTACTGTTGCTTCATCTCAGGTGAAGGGGGCACTTTTATATCGCTAAGTGGTTCCCTGTTCACAAGTAGGTAGATACCTCTTCTAGAAAAATGGCTTATTGTTTTGGGCTTGGAGAGGCATGATATAGCAGAAATCTCTCTGATCAGTATGGTAACACAAGAAAATGTTATTGCAATATCTGTTTGGCAAATTGGGAAATATTATATTGACCTGGTAGAGCGGAGCATAATATTTTGTTGCAGCAATGTTTTGCCTATAAGTTCAGCAGACATGATATTTGAATATGAAGCAGATGAATATAAAAATGACTGATGCACTTACGTCATAACCTAAACACTACCAAGTAACAAAGACATTAAAGTGTTTTTTTCATAATTTCCCTTCTAGTAAAAGTTTTTGCAAGTAGATCAGAATAAGAGAAATAGAAACACAAAAATTACATATCTATCATTTACTCTTTGCTTCACTGGCTATTCACTTTCTTGAAATGAATCCCTCAAACTTAATTTGGTGTTTTCATTTAAACGATGAACAAAATTTCCATTCATCAGTAATATTGAAAATTATACACCCTAATGAACACCCCAAAAATAATACAGGCGATTTTCCCCAACTTCTGAATTCAAATCCATGTGTTTCTGATTATTATGGTATCAGTTAATGATGAAAAATTACATTGAGGAGTTCAGTTTAGGGCAAATGTAGTTGGAGGTAGAGATAATCTCATGGTGAAGGGAGACATGTGATAGATACACTGCAACAAACTTTCTGACAGCTTGGCCTGATAGCTTCAGGAAAGGCTGTCTCTTCTAGAAAAGTGGTCTGAGATAATCTAGGAGGATGTTTAGAGATTTGAAGAGAGATCTGGTTTCTCTGAAGGAGAGCCAGTGAATATTGAAATGCCATCTACTTCTGAATGATGTCAATATGGAAAGAAATCATCTGGACAGTAAGCTGGCTTTCAACTATGCTTAACTCTTTCTTGTTTACTTCATTATTCTCCTCCCAGTCATTCAGAGACACAAGATGGCACTTAGGGATCTGACAGAGTATGTGAAAGGGTTAAAAAGACTCTTTGGGAGCAGCAGGGTGATGCATAAACACATCTATTGAAAGCAGATGAATCGTATTACCTCCCATCAGAGCAAGCTTCCGCTTCTGCTCTGTGGGTGAAAGTGTTCTAGATTGGTAGATGAAAATTTAGAAGGGAGAAGGATATAAGTAGCCAGGATGAATGTTCTACCTGATATGAGCAGTTAGGGGAAGGAATGACAGCAAAAGGAGGTACTCAGCACTTTGTTGCTTGTTATGGAAACCTTGTTAGCAGATGAAAGTGACAGGTGAGGTTTAGCTCTGTGAAAAAAACAGCACAAACACTGTGTGATGACTGCCAAGGCAGGGGAATGGAGCAATCTCTGAACAGGCTTGGAATCCACAAATAAAGCAGGTACTGTTTTGTTCTTAAAATCCAAAGACAAGCAGAAGCACAGAAATTATCAGACCAGGAGGAAGGAAAAGGAGGGAAAAAAAAAAAAGTTTTTTAAAAAAAGTGTGCATTTAAGCTCTTGGCCTGCAATATCAATGGGTAGTCATAGGAAAAAAATAAATAAAAGGAAAAAAAAAGGAGAAGGAGCATAACATGTCACCATGCACTGTTTACATCTCTTACATTCATAGTAAATGACCTTTCCCACGAATAAAATGCCTTTGAGCCTGCCCATGACTAATTTCTAATGTTGTTGTGATTTTAACCTTGACAGTACAGGGAAAATGGTCACAGCAGACTCCAGTTCCAAGGGAGCAGGAACAGCTTTGCGTCACCACTATGACACTCTCATTTTTAAAGCAGCCTGCAAATTATCTCAGCTACCAGTTCATTTAGGAAAGTCCCGGTAACCACGGAATGTAGGAATAGTTCCACAAAAACTGGTAGTATGAGGTCTGTGAATATCTGCTATTACTGTTGTGCAGGAGACACAGATTCATCTGTAAAAATCCCTTACATGGCATAATCTTCACAAGTCAAGTCATGTGTTTGTCTGGCACACAGCAAGAAGAAAGCATGGTGTGAGAGACCAAAATTTAGTCCATTACTTTGGCTCCTCTCAATTCTTAATCCTTTTTTCAAACTTGAAAATTAATTTGCATAATTTTCTGCTCCAATGGCTTTCAAGGATTAATTGAACTTCTGAAAGGGCAGGAACAGTTTTGACATAAATGGGAGGCAGGAAGACAATGGGGGAGCCTGTAAATTTCTGATCTCCTCCTATGACATAAGTACAAGGAGTATGCAGTGTAATACACTGAGGTGGTCAAAATCCACTTCATCATACTTCCTCTCACCCTGACCCTCTGCAAATCTTCACATTTAAGGTCAGTCATGTTCAGTCATTGATTTTGTGTTTGTTGCCTCTGAGGTTCATTGGTCACTTCTTGCTTCTACTCTGAGGGGAATCTGATTTTTTACACACATGATTTTTCTTGCATTGCCCTCAGTAACAGTGGAAGATCACCATTAATATGTGCAGAGAGAAATAACAGAGATTATCTCAGATGCTTCTTGGTGAAACCTCTCTTTCCATTAAGCCCATGCACTTTTCTCTCAAAACCCATCAGAAATGCACAACGGGGAAATGCACAACCCTCACACTCTCCCACAGCCTGTCTGTTCCTCCTGTCATAAGACGTCTTTTCACAGATCACTTTGGCTGTTCTTCTCTGAACTCTGCAATTTTTTTCTTGTGTTTTTGGGAAGAAGCAGGAACAAACACATGCCACCAGCAGACACCCAGCTATGGCTTGGCAGCTGCCCTGTCTTGGGTGAAACTATGGTGATACCTGTCAACTTAGGACTTGGCCTTATATTTCAGCCTGGAGGTACCTAATCCAAAGCCTTCTACGCAGCCATCAGAAGTTCGTGTCCAGATGCTGGCTCCAAAATGACACATCAATCAGCAGAATCAAAATAATATTAATTTTTCATGGTTAAGTGAAATACAGATAATTATGGTCAAATCTGCATTGCTTCTCATGGTAATTATAATGATTAACATACTATTATGATTACAGTGCAACAGTGTAGATGTTGTATTACCAATATTATAGGTTTTGTTTGAGAAGAAAACTGAAATGGATGACCTCTAGTCATCAGGGAGGCCAAACAGTCTTACTGTGCCATAGGAGAAAGCAAAAGCAAAAGCAAAAGCAAAAGCAAAAAAAAAAAAAAATGAACTGTTTCAAATATGGGTTGCCCTTCAGATTCTGTAAAACAAAGTAATGGGGATTTTTCTGCCTCTCCTCTCCTCTCCCCTCCCCGTTTCTCCAGCCCATTCCCTATAAAAAATTGTCTCCATTGTTATTTCTTCATATACAATGTTCTTAGTGAAAGGTATCTCTCAAACGAGATACATTTTCCCTAGAAATGCTGGTCTGCCCTCAACTTGCCATGCTTCAGCAGGTGGCTTCCCTTCTGCTGAGCTAAGGTAAATGTCTCTTAGTCCACACCAGGAGAAAGCTAGTTCAGCTTAGCACAGTCTCCTGTGAGACAAATCCTGCCAAAGTAATTGCCATCCTGACAGAGAAAATCCTGTTTCATCAGTTTTGACTTGTCTCTAACCCTTCACTGGTTGCCACACTGAGTACTATGAAAACTGCCAAGTAATCAGCCTGCAACTGAGTTGAGCTATGCTTACTCAGTTCGAAACTAGAAAACTAAAATATGTCATCATCTTTGAGGTATCCAAAATTCATGAGCGAGCCCACTCAAAGGCCTGAATAATTTTAAGCTTTTTTTTTTTTTTTTTTTTTTCCTTTCTGGTGTGAAGGCCTGAAGAGGTCAAATTTTTGAATTTTTCAATCACTGGGACTAGAAATAGATTTCCCTTTTTTTTCACTTTTCACACTGGAATCAGGGACAATCCTGTCTCCAATAGCAAGATCACTTAATTTTAAATGCTAAACCTTGCTTCTTCATTGTCTACATGATAACCAGGCCCTGAAATATCATAGGAATGCATCTCCTTGTCAGCAGGCTTTGCAGAGAACCTTCCAGAAGGACTGGGAACTTCCTCTCTTTTCTAAAGAATGCTAATCGCACAAAGGAACCTGTTCTGCTTTCATGCCAAGGAAGCACACCATTGCAGGGAAACCCTAATGGTTGGGCTGGATTTTATCTTCCTCCTCCTGAACATACAAAGGCTCTTTATGTGTGATAAGATGTTCATTTGGCATGAGCCTTGGCTTATTTTCACAAGAACACCATGCACCCAGTTCATCTTTCATATGCCATATGTTTGATCAAGCTCCACACCTCTGGGAAGAAGGATGCCTGTGATCAGCAGGAAGTTAGAAGGGGGCTTAAAATGGAGGAAAAGGTCTGCTTTGGTTAACAGTAGCAAGCAGGAAATCTATGGGTTTGAAGATGTGTCGGGGGCTCCTTTTCAGGAGTTTAAATTCCCGGGCATTTAGGTGGTTTTAGAGTCCTGGCCCTCTGCAAAGCTCTGTGCCAAACACAGGAAAAGACGGAGTCTTCAAGGTTACATGCTTTGTTTATTAGTTCTTATCTTACAATTTTCTCAGTGTCCAAAAGATGTTTGCCGCGGCTCCTCCTGTCTCTGGGCTGTCCTTATCTTTTATACTAATTGTTACGTATTCTTTATTTACTATTTCTTACCAATGTCTATCACTATTACTAAAAAGGTCATCTTTACTCTGACCCAATCCTCACTAACTACTTTGTGCCAACGTCACTGCAGAAATGGAGTGAGGGAACAAGAAGGAAGAAGAAGGAGACAACGCCCCAAATTCTCCATCTTGCCCCATTCACTTCAATGCTAGAAACCCAAATATACTGTTTTTTCCACCCTGTGATATCCTAAACTACTATTTTTCACACTCTTGTGGCCTGCAATGCTTCCTGCAGTGCAAGAAGCCTCTCCCATGGACTGAAATCAAATCCAGTGTCTCTCTGAGCCCTGGGCTCTGGGCTGGGGTCCCAGACCCCCCTGCCCAGGTCCCTGACCCTCCAGGGCAACCAAAGGAATGCCCTGGACTCCAACAAAGATGGTAACCTGATGTTTTTCCAGGTGGGCTTTACTGAGAGGAGGCCTGGAGTGTTCACCAGAATTTATCAGCTGCCAGTTACAGAAGTTAACTTTATTCAGAGGAGGAGAGACATGCCAAGGGGAACACACAGCACAATAAACTCCTGGTGTGTGGAATGCATTTTTGAGCTGAATGCCAGAAAAAGCTGCCTGAGGCCTTGCAAAGCATTTTGGTGGGACCTGCTCTTCATGTTGGCCTTTTCATTTCTCCAGGCTACAGCCTAATGTTTTCCATACAATTTTTTTTCCCCCCTAAAAAATATCTTGATTTGTTCCACGCAAAAGACAAGATTTTTAAGTTGCTCTCTTAGGGTTTTTTGTCAGTGTAAGAACAGAGGTGCTAGATTAGACTGCAAATCCCCCTGGCTCAGTATTGTGTCCATGAGAGGAAACAGTACCAACTGCCTAAGGAAAGGTGAAAGAGCAAGGAATTATACACATACCACCTTCCTAGGTTCTTCACAAAACTTGCTTTGTGTCCCTCAGTAGCATTCCCAAGTTGGATTTCACTGCTTGCACAGATGAGGAGGGGCAGGTCATGAACCAGAGCAACGAACCTTCTTCTGTTTGTTTCCTACCTGCTTCACCTTCAGCAGGGAAAGAAGGAAAACTTCTCAACCAGAGTTAAGAGTTGCTTTCGGTTTATACAAACACATAATATTTTCTGAATTCTTTTGAACTGTTTGTTTTCTGGTCATTCTCCATGGATTGTCACCCCTCAAGAATTTCCTTTGTCCCACTCTTGGGGGTTGTCATTAACTCTGACCGCATTGAGAGACTATTGTTCCTCTAAATATTACTTCCAGAAAAAGACTTTCCTTGTAGGCAACACATTGCACAAGTCTAGGGAGAACTAGAGCAGAGAAAGTTATTTAAAAATTTCTTTTAAGTTTGCAGTGCCAGTAAGCAGCCTTCTTCCTTATATTAATGCTTTAATTTCGGCTGCTTGCTGCAGAGCACCGTAGGCTACAGAACCTTTTAGGCACCAGCTTCCACAATACTAGTACTTTAGATTTTTTCAGAGCTCTCAACACATGGTCTCTCAGTTTAATTTGGGTTGAGTAGCACCTCACAGCTTCCTTAATCATGCCTGAAAACAAAGGTGGCAGAAGAAAGTCATGGGGACTCTCACAACTTATCACCCACTTAGTTCTTTGCACTTCCATCTTTAATGCTCCGTAATGTCATTAAGAGGCGCAAGCACTCAAGGGCTCCTGGACCTAAGGGCCAAACAGTTCCTTTATGTGGTTGCCTCCCATCAAGCTGTGCAGAGATGTACCCTGCAATGTCACCAGAGGCCACCCTTTTGCAGACGGCTCGTAATTGTTACATCCATGTATTCGTCCCAATTTCTCTACTCTGGATGCTGCCCGCTGTCTGAACAAGGGGGTTTCAGGAGACAAAAAGCCCACAAGCTCTGCTGGTACCAGCCCTGCAGCTGAGACCAAACCCAACAGGACCAGACCCTCAGCTGGCATAAACCATGGTAACAAGTAACAGCCAGATGGGAATTTCCACTGCTGCTAGACCAGCCTGAAGAATAGGAAGAAAATAATTTCTAGCTCACTATAGTAATGTTGAACTAAACTCCTTTCATGTCTGCCAAAGTCAAAGGAGTTGTACTGATATATTCTCACAAACCACATAAATAGAGAAATATGGGCAGAAGCCTCCTTCCCATACTCCAACTTCATGCTGTGACATTTGCCACCTCTCAGACCATGCAGGGGTGTTCAGGTGACTTGAGTGTCATTTCAGCTACTGCACTTCAAGATCACCAGGCTGGCAGAAACTTGCTGACAACCTACAGCAGACTCTAAATGATAGGGCTGTCCAGCAGGGCTGCACTCCCAGGAATGTATTCTCTTAAACCGGAACCAAGATCCAATGCTCTGACGTGCGGCACTCCAGTAACTACAGGCATTCTGAGACATTTCTGCAGGGCAACCACAATCCTGTGAATATCTCAAAGAAAAGCAGACACAGGTGTATTGCTGAATCTCCTGAGGCTGAAAAAATACCTTCTTCACAGGCCCATACACAAAAAACCCCCCTTCAAACAAACAATAAATAAAAGAAACAACTTGGGGGGAGAAAAACCACTATAAAAACCACACCAACACTAAGTCTGGCCTTGGATAAATTGCAAAATGTCTTCTTATTATAAATACCAAGATCCCTGCGGGTACATATAGTTGAATTAAGGGGTGTCTCTACTTGCATACTTAGTGGCTGTAGAGCTGTCTTCAGCTTCAGTCTGTGGTCCCGTAATCAGTGTCCAGAACATGCACAAGACGCCCTTTAATTTGGTTATAAGTAGCCCTTGGGGAACAGTAGAATTAAATAGTATCATAAGGTTCTAAACGTGGTCTGTACAAGGGCTAATTCCATGCTCCCGCTCAATAGAGGATTTCTCAGCCTCATCAAAGTTTTATGCTAAAATTTTGGCTAATATTTTGAAAGCATGTTACTTCATTTGACCTAAATGACTTTTGCACATGTTCATTTCCATTTTACTCTATCAGCCTGTTTAACATAATAGCATATTAACAGTACATTTGAAAGAAGAGTCAGTGGTTTGGAGACAGTCCAAAGCAGTCACAGCAGCAGGAGAGAGCAATAAATGTTCTGAAGAAGGAAAATCAGACTTGAGTCCCCATTATTTCTTTGCAAAATGCAAATATCCCTGTGCACGAGGGATGTTTTGGCACACAAACATAACGTTACTTGTACCAGATTACCAGATTATTTCCTGAAAGATGGTCCCTGAGAAGACTAGACTGCTGCAGGTGGTCCTTCACAACTGGAAAGTGCTGATAAAGCAAATACTTAAAATTATTATGTCTTTTAACATGTGTGCAAGTAGTGCATTTTTATATAGTATCATTCTGTACCATTTCAATATATCCATTCAACAGCATGTGTGTGGACACGCAATAGAAACAATTAGTGGAACTTGAGGCCATTAAACTTTTGTCATTAAATCTTGTTGTGTATAGCTTTACCAAATCCAACCCACTTATTTCATAATATTCTTGGGTAATTATCTGCCTGAATTTGATTTATTTGATTTTTATTCTTTATTGAATGTGAAATAACTCAGTCACTTCCAAAAGTAAGATTGTTAATCTTTTAACAGTGGTTAGATTGAGAGCATTGATACTCACCAAAGAAGCAGAATATGTGAGGTTTTGACAAAAAAAAAAAAAAAAAAAAAAAAAAAAAGTTTTACCATTTAAAACAGAGTATGCATTTACTTATGAGGGGTTAGTGGTTCATAAACTTAAAACTCAGAATGATTACATCCATCAGACAACTCAAGCAAGAGATCAATTGAAGCAAATTTGGGACATCTGTATACATTTGAGGCTTGCAGATGTTAACTAACATTGGATCATAAAGAAAAAAAAAAAAAACAGGAGAGAATGTGCCTGGACGGAGCTTGCCAACAATGGCTGTTGAGGAAAGCCTTATTTCCAACAAAAAGGCCAAGCTGAGAAAAGTTTTCCTGCAATGACCTTCTTTACACGCCAGCTAGAAAACAACACTGATGGTAAGGAAAACCTGATACTTTTATCTAGGTTTGCGACAATTTGGTCCCTGTTCTCAGCGACTCATGTAAATCCCAAATAACACCAAAAAATTGTGACTCAACCAAGTAGCACATTCCTGCTGAAGGATGATGCACACAGGTAATTTTTTGTGTCTGCTGTCTGCCCAGAAACCCAAGCCTGTCCTGGGCTGCATCCAAAGCAGGGTGACTAGCAGGGGAGGGGGGGATTCTCCCCCTCTACCCTCTCAGCTGAGACCCCACCTGCAGAGCTGCCCCAGCCCTGGGACCAGCACAGGAAGGAGCTGGAGCTGCTGGAGCCAGGCCAGAGGAGGCTCCAGGATGGGCAGAGGGATGGAGCAGCTGTGCTGGGAGGAAAGGCTGCGAGAGCTGGCATTGTTCAGCCCGGACAGGAGAAGCTTTGGGGTGACCTCAGTGTGGCCTTGCGGTGCCTGAAGGGGCTGCAGGAAAGATGGAGAGAGACAATGGACAAGGGCTGGAGGGACAGGACACGGGGAATGGCTTCCCAGTGCCAGAGGGCAGGGATGGATGGGAAATGGGGAAGGAATTGTTCCCTGGGAGGGTGGGCAGGCCCTGGCACAGGGTGCCCAGAGAAGCTGTGGCTGCCTCTGGATCCCTGGAAGTGTCCAAGGCCAGATTGGACACTGGGGCTTGGAGCAGCCTGGGATAGTGGAATGTATCCCTGCCCATGGCAGGGGGCGGAATGAGATGGGCTTTACGGTCACTTCCAAGCCAAGCTGCTCTGTGATTCTGTGATTCTATGACAGCTCAAGAGCAGCAGCCCAGTGTAGCACCACTGCAGCAAATGACACCATCAGACCTCAGAAACCAGGCAGCATGTGTGTACCCAAGTGTCTTGGTTTTGAAAGACAGTTTTCTGCCAGGGAAAGCTAGGGCCTCCCTTGGAATGGAGAATGTAAACTCCTTTCCCTCCAAATTACTATAATTTTGCAATTAGGAATTTTCAGGCAAAGATATGGGAATAGGAGTAACAGTTCTTTACTAGGAATATTAAAAAAAAAAAAAAAAAAAGAAAAAAGAAAGAAAATACAAACATAGTAGTAAAAAAAAAAAAAAAAACCCAACCACGAAAGGAAGCAAACAAAAATCCTGGAAAAAAACCTGACAGAGTCAGGGATACGACCTGGCACCCAGTTGCTCAGGGTGTTGGAAGCAGTCCAAATAAGTCCTCCTGGAGGAACAGATGTGATTCTGTGGAGTACAGATAGTCCTGTAGAAAGTCCAGTGGTGAAGAGATGGGTCCAGTCTTCCTCCAGGAATCCAGTGGAAAAACTGAATAGCTTGTGTCCTTCAGTCCCAGTTTTTATCTAGCTAGGAACTAGCTCCACTGGGTGGAGCATCTGACAATGGGATGATGGGATTTGTCATGTCATTGGTGGCCCATTATCAGAAGATGTCCCCCTGGAGGATGGAGGGGAGGTGAAAGAGATAAGAAACACTGCCCCACCTGGATTTAATGGCTGGGCCATCAACAGAAGGCGTCTGCCCCGCCTCCCCCCTGGAGTAAGAAGGATAAAACATCTCCCAAAAAACAGTTTTTAACAGATGAAATAGAATACACATTTTTAGGTTATGTAATCCAAGACACCAAGGGCACAACCGGGCTCGTAAGTCTTCTTCTGAACCAGGGTGAAGTTGACAAAGCAACATGGAGATCATAAAGTCCAGCCCAGGTCTTACTGCTAAATCAGATGATTTCACAAGAACAGCTGCTCCAGGCTACTCTGTGAATCACACAACAAATCCATGACAGTCAGAAAATCTAAACCACCCCAACCTATTTGCTGGCATAGGGAGAGGCAAGGGCCGAAAATGTAAATTGCCACAGTTTTAGGTACAAATACAAGCAGGGAATTTATCAAGCATGAGCTTCTCTTTGGACACAGGAAGCAGTCCAAACTGTACACCTGTCCACAGGTGTACCTGTGGAATGAAGAAAATATTTTTCTGTCAAGGTCCTCTTTAAGGGTGAAAGATAATTGCCACTCACAAATATAAATTAGTAAAACAGCACAACATATAGCAAAACTAGAGAGACAGAAGCAGAACTTTTTTGAAGCAGATTTTTTTTTTTTTCTTTTTTTTCTTTTTTTTTTTTTTTCCTGTCTGCAAGAACATCAGCATGGTCATATCAGTACAATACCATGGGAGGTGTTTTGTGGATAGAAGATAGCTGTCCTGTAATTCTCACCTAATTAGGCAGTTATAAATATCCTCACCACATTAAAAGAACCACTGTTCTTTTATCAGATTTTATTCTCTCAGCTTTAGTTCTGGCCTTAGAACAGGCTTAGTAGATAACACCTGTGTGAATGAGAACCACTGGTAAGTCCTTGAAGCCTTGCAGAGATCCCTATGTGCAAGGTCCCTCAGCCTAAATGCTCTGCTTATCAGCTTTCTAACCTATTCCTTTCTACAGGATTCAGAATGGCTCATGGGAACATTGCAGATGGTCCCTCCCAAGGCAACAACTAATTGCAAAAGAGGAATTCTTTTCCTGTCAGCTTTATGACTTGAAATAATATGGGCAAACACACCAACCATCTTCCTTTGGTTGCTAAGAGATCTTAAATTCCAGGCAGTGAAATTGCACAGTGAGGTGTGTGGCTCTGTGGTGTGTTGTGAGTGGTCCCATTTGTGGTGATGTTATACTGCCTAAGCTCTAGAGCTGCTCAGATATTTTCTTTTGACACAACAATTTTTCCCCAGGAAATTCCACAGAACCTGCCCAGAGATTGCAGTGACATCAGCATGCGATATTCAAGAAATGCTCCTTTTAACTTCTAAACAAACATTTTTGAAGGAAACTCAACTCTCCATGCCTCCTCTCTGTCTCTGTGTCCCTCTTTACCCTGAAGCTTTTCCATCCATAAGTTAGTGTAACATGGTCTGTTTGGAAATGTCTTCTCCCAGCCACCAAAACCCAAGCTCTTGGATACTTCAGTTTCCATTTCGTGAGGGATTTTGCCTGTCTATGTGTCGCTCTCCCACTCCAACTACCTTCCACAAAGTACTGTAGGTTGAATAGTAGAGATATGGGGAGAAGTTAGGAGCTGCTCCCACTCTCCTGACTCAGGGACTTTTTTTCTGAGGCATTGTTGGAAATCAGAAGCAGCAGAGGCAAGGGAAAAAAAAAAAAAAAAAAAAGTGTCAGAAAGACCTGTGTCAAGATTAAAATATTCTAAGACTGTATTATTTTTGAAAATAATTTCTCCTTGACAAATATACATATAAATGCACTTAAACTATTGAAAATTAAGAAAAAAGAAAAGATCTGTAGAGACAGCTATCATGATTAGGTAAGCACAAAGGAGTTGGGCTGGCCTTCAGAACAGGGTGAAGGAGGTAACAGTGAAATACAAATGAACCCTGCAGAAAATCTGCAGGTGCACCTTTGCCTGACAAAACCAAAAATTTTGAACCATTTTTTTCTAGATGTAGAAGATTCCCTTGCTACAAAGGCCACTAAAAACTATGGGAACATGAGCGTGACAGGGCAGTACTTACTCTAGTGTCACGTTTTAAGTTGCCATATTCAGTGGTCTGAGTAATATGTACTGGAATAGCACACAAGAGTGCGGAGAAATTGGGAAGCAGCTTGAAGCCCACTTCTCCTAAAGTATCATTTAAGTGGTAGAGATTCTTCATTTCCATAAAATACAACAGAGTTGTTCAATTTCTGCACCACTCATTAATTCAAAACAAAATCCTCAAACTAAAAAGACAGCAGAAGAAGCATGTTGCTTTCTAGAGGTCTTCCTTCACCTACTGTTCTTACCATTCCATCAGGAAGCCTAATAGAGTAGGTAAAACCATCAGTTCATTACTCAACTAGGACATGTTTTGTGAAACATAGTAAATAGCTCCAGCTTTCCCTAGGATTTCAACGCATTCATTGCTTAAAAAGCAACACAAAAATAATTCCTCTCCTCCCTTATACCCATTCAGCAGCACAAAGGTCACAGGTTGCAGGGACTGAATTGAGTCCAGAATTTGGCCAAAAGGCTGTCCAAATAAACATGAATTGCTGCATGTTTTACAAATGACAAATTATCCTTGAACAGGCAGGCACATGTACTGGGGCTCTGGAATCTTGGAGGCACAATTTGGTTTGCACATGCTCCTGAATCTTGCAGGCCTATTGCCTTAAACACATCTGCACATGCATAAAACACAGCTCTTGTCTTTCCAGCTGTCTCCTGTAACCTTGCCCAGTCTGGATGATTTCATTAGTCAATTGTCATGGATTAATATAAAACTATGGTTTGGATCCCCCACTCAAGCTGCTGTTGTATATTTGCAACTTTTCTCCTTATTACAACAAGGCTTCTGTAGGGTCTGGAGTGTCCTCCATGTGTGTGCCATACGAAAGCCATAATGAAGTTACTGTTCTAACTCAGAAGAAAACTGAGATGACATCTGAGAAGAAGTGTCTAGTGTTTTCAGTGAAAACTTTTTGCAGTCATCATTAGGGATCTCCCCCAGGTTTTTCCAGTGGAAGGAATTTTTTGGTGCGTGCTGACTCCAGGTTTTCATTACACATCCAACCTGAAGATGTGGAAATAACTCTATTAAGAGAGAAGGGCACTCTACAGTTTGATTTAATTCACTTTTAAAGAATATTAAAAAAAACAAAACAAAACAAAACAAAAAAAAACAATCAAAGCAGCCAGCTGGTGCCATTCCAGTCAGCAGAATTTGACCATTACTCAGGGAGCACAACAGGAATGTGCACACACATTCACTTTTCCTACACATGGGTGAGAGATCCTGACCCCACAGCCACAAAATCACTGAAATCTCACACCTCACTCTCAGCATATTATTAGGACTATCAGGAATAAAAATTATCAATACTTGAGGAACACAACTGAAGATTGTAGTAGATAAAAATCCTCATGTGCTGGTTCATGATTCCCTTAGTTTGCTCGTATAGTGACTTTCTTCTTTGCAGTGATTGCAGTCTCATTAATTAAATCTCATTTCTATTTTTTAATAAGCATATATTTGTATTTCTTTGTTCTCTACATTTCATTAGCAGATCTTAGGAGAAATGCATTAAACAAGGCATCTGAAATTTTATATTTAAGTGTAAAAAAACCTAAAAAACCTCCAAAAATAGTCTTTACCAAGGAATTTTTAGTGAGCATTGAGTAATCCAGATCACAATGGGTAGCACTGATAGTAAGATAAAGGAAGAGAGATCTTCAACAGCACTTTTAATACCAAGAAGGGAAAATTTGACAAGTCACAAGATGTTCTTAGGTATCTTTGATTTTTACTTGAATCATAATCCAGGAATTAAAGAAAGTTTTTGAAAAATGCCCTTGATCTTAACCCTAGACATATATATAAATAGACTGACATGGACAGTAACAGAATAACCAGAAGATTACACTATTTCATGGAGCTGCTAAGCCCTTTACTTGTCAAAAACATTCAAATTTTAAATTTACACCTTGAAAAATTAATCTCTTCTCAGTTCCTTATGAAATGATTTTTTTTCTCTAACAGAGAATTTTTTTTCTCTCCTAAAGAGAACATTTGTCACAAATATCACACCCACCAAGCTTCTTTCATTCTTCACAGAGCAGCTGTGGGTGCCCCTTCTCTGGAGGTGTCCAAGGCCAGGCCGGATGGGACTTGGAGCAACCTGGGCTAGCAGGAGGAAGTGTCCCCATGGCAAGGGATGGGACTGGATGGGCTTTAAGGTCCCTTCCACCTCAAATCAGCCTATGATTCTGTGACAAAGGGTCTATATGGTTATTTGTAACTCAGGAAATACTATGATTTAAGGATTGTTGAAAGTACAGCTGAGGTTCGTCATCTCTCGATTTACCTGATTATTAGTGGTAAATGCAAAATCCTGTCTCTGCTGGGGCAACAGTTTAAAAAAAATTCCAGTCCAATGAAGCTCCACTGATGGCAAGACCATTATTCCTGAATCAAACCAGAGAGAGGAAAAAAAAATTAGGATCCAATGGGATGAAATATACTCTCTTGATTCCTGATTTCTTTAACTTTAAAGCTATCTATTTTCTTTATCACATTTATGATGAACCAGCCACAAGACTGTATTACTATAAACAGGGGTTTTGCATGAAATCAGTAAGAAAATGTAGTAGCTGGATTTGTCTGTGAGGTTTGATCTGCAGACACTTGGACATGCATGAAAAGTATTCAAGAGGGAACTGGCAGAGCATAATGACATCATCTAACCAACTAAATCCAGCTTGAAAATATTATTAATGTTTCATGCTTTCAATTTTTTCTCATAAATCCACGCTTTAAATATTCATTTTAAAATTAACTTGCAACGAAAACCCAGGGCAAAATTGTGGCCTGGTAGATTTCTTGGACAAATGCTCAAAATCTGATTGTAGGAAGTGAATGGGAACATTCCATGAACATCATTGAATTAAAACTGACTTCTGAATTTCAATGAGTACTCACAGGCCTTTTTTTCCACTTTCTCTGGTATGCACATACCACTCATTCTTGGCTCAGAACTGCAGAGCTGAACACATTAGACATGGTGACTACTGAACATGGCTAGTCTTTGAATCCCTCCAAATTATAGATCAGGACATGAATAACTAAAAATTACTGTAATTACAGAAATGTTGAACTGTACCTACTTAAGTGTTTATAACTTTCAAAAAGATCTGCTGAGAAATACTCTGCATGCACATACAGGAAGAAACTGCCTACCTTAGAATTTGACTTATGTACATTTTAGAAACATTAAATCCCATCGTTCTCAAACCAAAACACACTTTCAGTGGTTTCCAGTCTAACTAGTAGTTTTCTGCACTAGTTGAAAAAACAGTTCCAGAAAGTTTTTGATGTCAATGCTATGAATACTGCTCCTCTGCATGAAAATGGTAATTACTCTTCTCCAGGAACCCCCATATAATGCTTAATTCTGTCAGCTATACCAAAATATTTTAGTTTGCAGGGGACACGGCTGTTCAAGGTAAGCTCTGAAGCAACATTGCTCTGCCATACACATGCATACACAAACTTCTGGAGCCTTCTTCTGGATAAAGAGATTTTAGAATAATTTTCTCCCTCTCCCGGAAGCCAAGGAAGTAATCAAAATTATTGTGTTTACTTGTCAACTTATTTACCTTGGTTCTCTAAATGGGTTTCCACACAAAGTTGGAGCATAGGTAGAAATCTAGAAATTGAGAGATTTCTGCTTATATCCCTATTCTGTCCAGAATAGTGATGTTTTGCCATAAAGTTTTAATAATCAAAGTTAAAACAAAACAAAACAAAAAAACAGGTCAGTATATCAAAAAATGTAATGAAAAAAACCCTCACAGTTTTTGTTTGAAGAGTTAGAAGGACTCAGTGCTATAGGTTTTGACAAACACCAGGTTCCACTGTAGAATGGAAAATCTCACCTATTGTTTTCATTCTGATATTTAAATTCAGAAAAAGCAGCTTGTTAGTTGGAGAATGAAATATAGTCTGTCTTTACTAAGGTTTGCTTGTAATGAATTTCAGAGATTATTTCAAGACTACATCAAAGCTTTGGATACTTTCCAAAGAGAACGTTTTTCTCAATCACTGCTCAGTAATTTCAAAAAACTCCAAAATTACTGTTCAGTAAATTGCTGTACAATTGAAATATAAACCAAATATTCAATGGATATGCACAGAGATGTGAAGAAAATGGGAGAAAAGACAAGATGCTTCTGCCCCTCTACAAGGACAAAACCTTCTCTTGGCCAGAATCGTCCGCTAAAGAACAGAGCTCCTGCCCACAGAAATCAAAACATCAATGCCCTTCTTCTGATAAGATAATGTGTCCACCAGAGCAGACCTAATATCTGGGTGGGTTGGTTTTCTAATATGTGTTTTGCAGCCTTCACTGAGCTTCAGGAGTTCTGCAACTCCTGAATTATTGAAGCCTACTGACTCTTACAAATGTTCAGACTGTCCTTTTGGAGACAAGGATGCAAAGCCATTATCCATTGTGTTCCAGAACCATAAAACTGGGCCAGGAAAACCAAAATTATTCCTGCCAAAGGTTCATTAAATCCTTTTTATAAGACCTTAGACTGATAAGAGACCCTCTAACAATTATAATCCCTTCCTAGCTGTCTTCAGCAGCAATGAGGGGATATTTTGTAGGACTCTTCAGGCATCCAAGGAAAATACTAAAATAATTAAAATTAGTGTGTCAGAGTTGCAACTGCACCATGTGAGTTTAACTCACCCTAACTTCATACCCTGAGTATCTGTCTTCTGTTCTGTCCATTAAAGTACTCTGGGGATAATTGAAAATGAAAGAGGTGTAGAGGTTTTACATTCGCTAAATTTTGGATTTTGGTTGCTAAATTTAGTGGGGGGTTTTTTTGGTTTTTTTTTTGGTTTTTTTTTGTTTTTTTTTTGTTGTTGTTGTTTGTTTGTTTGTTTGTTTGTTTGTTTTTTGTGTGTGTGTGTGTGTGTGTGTGTGTGTGTGTGTGAAAGTTTAGGCGAAAAAGCAAAGGAGGCTCAAGCTTAAAAATAAACAAATAGATTTATTAACACACACTAAAAGGATGGAAAAAAAAGAAAGTTGGGAAAAAAACTAAAACAAAACAGAATGAAACTTTAAAACACTCTTCCCTCTCCCTGCAAAGTGTTAACTTTCTTACAAAACAACATAGAGAGACACAACCAATGATTTTCAGTCAGTTTCACCATTTAAACATTATCCTTCATCACTTTGGGAGAGGAGATTCTTTAGAGTACCATGGAGATAACTCTCCGTAAGACTACAACAGTCTAGTGGCTCCTAATGTCACAAATCTGCAACTGCCCAAAATTTTTGCAGATTGTGCTGTTCTACCCATTAGCAGCTTTTTCCCTGGCTACTTACAGACCTCTTAGTGTATCTGGGGTACTGTTTAAGAAAGCTTTTTCTAGTACAAAACAAGGATTCTCCTCTCTTTAAAATCATCTCTATCTTAAAAGAAATAAAGACCTCCTTTTACCCCAGGAGCTGAGGGCTTCACTTTCTCTCTAAAATCATCTTTGTCTCAAAGGCTGAAACCTCCTTTTAACTCAGGAGTGAGGGCTTTGTGATTCTCACTTAAATCTCAATCATATCAGTCCCCAACTTTGATTAGAACCAGCATACCCAAAGAACATTAAGATGTTACAAGAAACAGTCCATTTCTCCATCGTTTACCCCAGAGAAGTCCAGTTAAAAATGTCGCTTCCTCGATCACATTGTCCAATAATATTATCAGTTCTTTCACTTCTGATCTACTAACTTCATGCGGTGTCTTTTCTACATACCCTCTGTTTTCTTTCTTCTCTCTCTCAGGAAGGGGTTAGGCCTTGGAAGCTTCATGTTGGCAGGAAAGGGTTAAAGCTGCCCAGGTCTGCAGCCCCGGGCTGTAGAGACACAAAGCTGTGTTGATGTGGGAGGGTGGTGGATGTCCTCCTTTCCACCCCTTGGTCTCATTTAGGGTGGCTCAGCTCAGAGTTATTATAAAGCTGCAGGCTTTCTTTCTCTGCCGCCAGCAGCTATTAAGCCGGGCCATGGCCTGGCCCCCTCTCCCATGGCCCTGGGCACATGGCCAGCATTACCGAACGGCAGCCTCCCCTCTCCCCGGCTGGCAGCCAGGGGAAAGGGCTGAGCCGGGGAAAGGGGCTCAGCCGGGGAAAGGGGCTCAGCCGGGGAAAGGGGCTCAGCCGGGGGAAAGGGGCTCAGCCGGGGAAAGGGGCTCAGCCGGGGAAAGGGGCTCAGCCAGGGAAAGGGGCTCAGCCGGGGGAAAGGGGCTCAGCCGGGGAAAGGGGCTCAGCCGGGGGAAAGGGCTCAGTCGGGGGAAAGGGGCTCAGTCAGGGAAAGGGGCTCAGTCAGGGAAAGGGGCTCAGCCGGGGGAAAGGGACTCAGCCAGGGAAAGGGGCTCAGCCGGGGAAAGGGGCTCAGCCGGCCCGGGCCACCCCCCCGTGTGGGCAGCGGCTCCCGGGGTCCCGTCCGGGCCCGGCCCGGCTGCCCAGAGGCAATGGGGCCTGAGCCGGGATCCCCTGCCACCCACGATGTAACCTGGTGACTGACTCAGAAGAAAGACGGTGACTGGCAGGGAATCAGGGTTTATATGGATACTTCCTAAAGTCGCATTTAACATCCTCAGTGGTGAAAACAGATGCCAATATCCCAACTAACCTTCTGATGGATCTCTGTCCTTTTTAAAGCATTTCCTAAGTCCTGACCAGGAAATACATTCCACATTTCCCCGTAACTGAAAACTACATTGTGCCAGCCAATGACAAGGGGTTTTCTACAAAACTGTTTAAAGCTGCTTTGGCTTCAAACAGCTCTAAAATTACAACTTTAAAACAAACAAGCAAAGAAATTATTTTATTTCTCTCTGCATTTTATCATTGAAAAAGCACCAGAAAATTTCCAAATAGGTTTTCAAAACCTACAAGATAATTATATTATGCAGGAAAGTCCTAAGGCTTTGGCAAATTGAAATCGTGAGTAATTTCTTAATTTCGATGAAAGCAGAAAATTGAGAGATGCAAACTTTTTCAATAAAAATTTGTCAATATTTTTCCAAGTAATTTAACTCACATTTACTAACAAAAAAAAAAAAAAAAAAAGGATACAACAATACCTCTTTTCATGAAGAACAGCCACCGTCTGGTTTGTATATTGAAAGGGGATGACTCAAATGAAGAAGCACCTGGTCACAGCAACAGTTCACCAGGTTTTATGCAAAAATGAGAAATATATGGGTAGGATCCAAAAAAGCTTTAAGGAAGAAACTGGCCTTGGTTTCTACTTCATCTAGATATGTGCAAGATGTACTTTTGCTGGTGCTGCTTCCTATATCAGTGGCCTACTGAGAAACTTCATTATGGACATGACTCCCTCCGTACATTCTTGACTCCTTGTAGACAAGAACTGTGAATGCTATCAACAGGACTTGCCAAGAAGATGCTTGAAAGGTTCCATTCAAATTTTTTTGTTGTTGTTCCAACAAGAAAAGCAATGGCAGATTTTGAGAAAATTTCTACTCTACAGTCTTGTTTAACTTTTCTTTTTAAAATTTCTTTTATTTTATATGCTTTCGTTTACATCTCTGTGTGGGTTTTTTGTGCCTCTTGTTGATTTTCTTGCTGGCAGAGAATGAGCACAGTCTCTGAACCAAGCCCATCACTGTCTCTCCATCTCTGCCCATGCCTCCTGGTCTGGGAGGAAATCATCAAGAATTTTCTGCTCCAAGCCCCTGCCATAACAGACACACACTATGCTTCAGGTAAAACTCTTCCCATTTGATCCAAGAGGACATCCCTCACGTAAATTCAGTGGCAACTTGTCACCTTTCCACCAAAAATCAGAGCAACGAGAAAGGAAAACACTGATACAAGAATTTTTATGAAGGAGTTCATCAAGAAAAGAAATCATGAGGTTTAATCCTCTAATCTTCTTCATCCCTAAAGAACAAGGCTCTTTTTTCCTCCCCTTCTTCATCTGAAAATGAATTTATGCACGAGTTTGGGAATTAATTTTGGTTTTGATAACCTTGCACAGGGACTTGTACTTACCATGCATCCCACCAGCTCAAGCAGAACTGCTGGAAACCTGCAAGAATTGGAGGATCGGGCTCCATATTGCTAAGATTATATCAAGATATTGTTGGGAGTGTGCTGGAATTTTTGTGAGGTTAGCAGTTTGAAGACTTAAAGTCTGTCAGGTTAAACTGATTAATCACCTTCTTATAGCTGCAAGAAGCATTATGAACCACTGTTGGGAAAAGAACAGAGCTCACCAGAGAGGACATCAGCTTTGGAAAAACCTGAGGAGTTTTCTCAATGGAAAAATTGACAGAACATTAAAGATAAATTATATGCTGAATTATATGCTGTATACAATATATCTAAAAGCACTTTTTCAAATGCCTCACTAAGAATGTTGCCTGTTTTCCAGAGCCAAGAAGTTTGTAACTGACGTTTCCCTCCTGATCATGAACACTGGAAGTAATACATGGAAAGGAAATAAAGGCAACAAGGATACGGTACTTCTGTGGTCCTCTGTTGTCTATTGTGACCATTGGATAGGATCCATCAGGTGCATAATTTATGGCTAAAATGATTCTCTGAGTTCTGTCTGCATGATTCTCATTGATTTTCACAAAATTGTTGACAATTTAAACTCTTTGTGGCTTAGGAACAAATTGGACTTTTAAAGAGATGCAGACAATGTAGTTCCTGATAGTGCAGTTTGAAAGACCCAGCTGAACAATTCAAAGTTCATTTGTTCGTATTACTAAATCTTCATTGAGTCATTGCAGAGTAGGGCTGGTTTTTCTGTGGAAAAAAGCACAATAAAATTTTAAGTTGTCCACCCGAGAGAGAACATTCTGCACTTCCCATCTCGTTTGTTTCCTCCTGTACCATTTGCTTGTCAGGGAAGTCCTGAATTCTCTCCACGGCCAATTCCAAACTCAGTACCAGAAGGGGAAGTCCCTGGCAAAGAGTGATGGCTACGTAGAGCCCAGTTCTGCTGCAGAAAAGACTGCCCTGCTTTTGATGGCTAGAACAAAATACACTTCAAAGCCCTAAAAAAGGTTCAATCCTGCCCTTAGTCAGAGGTCAGTGAAAACGTTTCCATGCGTCCTGGATTACCAAGGTAAAGCCACAGTTCTGGAAACCCCTGACTGACTCTGCATGTAGGCAGCTCACCAATGATGAATAATGAAGTGAAAAATCTAACCAGCTAACAGCTTTGAGAAAGGAGAAACATTTAAATAAGAAGAACAGACTCACTTCCTCTTTCTACAGTCCTGCCTTGCCAGCCAAGAGCAAATATTTCTTCTGCAACAGAGAGACACATTCAGAGTGCTCAGTTAAAGGCGAGACCATCAGTTCCATGCAAGTTCATAACACTGTACCATTCACAGCAGTGGGACATGTGGCCCACTAGGGGTACATTTCCAGGGATCTGGTCCAGCTTTCCATCAGTAAGTGGAGGGAGGAAGGATATTGCACCTGCACTCTCTTTTAAGGCCCGTCTACACCATCAATGCAGAAAGACTGAGACATCCCGTATGGGAGAAGTTAGATTGTACGACAAATACCAGGCATGAAAGACACATTTTACGGGGCCATTATTATCCAAACTGGTTCTTAGGAACAAAAAAAAAATACCATAAGGGCAGCTAGGAAAATATCACTGAGTCAGATACAGGGAGCAATGCCAAAAACAAGTGAACAAATTTAGTTCTTGCAGCAATATTGTAAAGTAGCTGTTTTCCTGAGGTATCTGTTGCTTCTTTTTACACTTTCTTAGCACACTTCATATTCCAGGTTAGCAGCTTTGGTGTGCCTTTGATCTTAGTAGCAACAGGGGAATTGCCAGCTAAATTGTCACTTTCACAAACTCCCTGTCAAAGACACATCTCTCACATGTAAAATCAGCAGCACTTAGTCAGATTAAGTGTAGGATTAGTAACAGCATATGGATGTTTGTATTCATTGATTTTCTTTTTTCTTGTTTTAAAAAAATAAATTTCCATAACTGTGATTATTAGACTTAAGCATCTCTTCCTCTCATGAAAGAAAGCAACCTAAATTCTTGTTGGTATCCACATTTTCACAAGTATTTGAGGCCTACTTTTTCTAATGTGAAAAACAGACTAAAAATCAGAGTATGCTTTTTAAAATTCTGCTGCTGGGGAAGTGATGCTCCACTCCCACCTGACTATCTGTAACAACAAATCTTGAAGAGAATATTAAGCATGGGCCACATGCTGCCTTCACATACATGCACTCTGATTCTGCTTCAAGATGATGTCATGGAAAAGAAAGAGTAATTGTACAAAAGTCTTGATAAAATTTTACTTGAGAACTGTGGAAGACTCTGGATTTGTTCTTGGAATTGGAATGTCTGGTCAGAGCTCAGTTACTAGTTACTCTCTGTCATCATGAACACAGTGGTTCTGTTGAGACATTTGTTTCCTCATCTCCACACTGTTAGGGTTTGGGGCCTCTTGGTGAGGATGGAAGCTTAAAAAGCAGAAGAGCAGATACAACCATGCTGAGCAGCTCTTGTCTGTAACAGAATCCTCCCAGAAATCAAATGGATTATCTTTGGTGTAAGTTACACTTCAAACTTTTGAGACTTCCAGAGAACAGACCCAGGTGTTGCTTAGTAGCCACAACCAACAAAAACTTGGAAAACCAGGAGTCTCCATGGATAGCATTCTCCACAGAGCATGGCCACTATATGCTCAATGAATGCAAAAGACCTACACAGGGGAGAAAAACAGCATTTCTGAATAGACTCCACATCTTCAAGGAGCTGTACAACGAGCCAAAAATCTCACCTCATGCAGAAATAGTATGTTACAGGCTTGCTGTCATTAGCAGTTCTGATGGAAAGAAAAGATGACATTGAAAAAAAAAAAATCAAGTTAAATGTGGCAGAGCTGAAGAATGGTTTTCTTTTCCCAGTTACTGCAAATTTGGCCCAGCACTGCCTGTACAAAGCAATGAAATAGACTAGTAGAAAGCAAGAACAACTTCTGTTTAACTGTCCAAAGCATTAAGAAGCCAACCAGGTATAATGGATATGACACATGAAGCAAGAAAGATTTATGAATGCATTTCTAAATGCTCACTTGGGTAAAGAAGACAGATAAATTTAAATTTATCTATTTAAATTTAAATAGATTTAACTAGTCTCCCTAAACAAAAAGGACCACTTTAGATGCCCCAGACAAATGTGTTCTGATACTGTACATCAGAAGAGAGATGGGACACTGAATGATAGCATGGAGTTGGATTTTAGATTTAATTTAAGCAGAAGGAATTCCAAGCTGCAACCTACAAATTTATGCCTAGTGACTCTTACAATCTCCCTATATTTCTATCTCTGGTCTAATATTATTAAGGGTGGAAAAACACTGTAGGACTTGCTTTAGGCTGCTGGAGAGCTGCATTTGGTCTTTTATCACCAAGCTGGAGATGAAATTTGTTTATCACACCTTCTTGCAAAGACATACATAAACCTGAGGGATCACTCAAGGTGGCACACCTGGAGAATGGTAATTTTGAGTGAAGGTACTGTAACAGTGCAAAACCTCAGGAGAGAGAAGGAAATAGCAACATTTTTCGTGATGGTCTCCAGAATGATGGAGAAAAGAGCAGCAGTCTGTCTCCCACCCCATTAAAAGCTCACCCACTGATACTCTGCTTTCTTCCTTGCTTCACATATCTCTGAAGCAGCTAAAAGCAGATTTAGTAGCATGCTGTCACACAGCTCAGCATTGGCAAGAGCAGGCACACTTCTTTCAGCTTGACAAAGGAGACCCATGAATTCCCTCTAAGAGATTCAAAGACTTTTCCAGGTAGTTACCTGTTCAAAGTCTGTGGGGAGATAGCAGGGGAGGAGTTTTGTCTTCCCCCATTATCTCGTCTCAGACAGTGAACAATGATGAGTTCAATGATGAGTTCTCCTTCCTAACAGAGCTTTGGGAAGGGAATCCATTGAAAACTATAGCCCTGTACACAGCACACACAACATGAGAGAACTCCTGGTGCCCAGCACTTACCAGGACTTTTTGAGATAACCCAAAGTTTCTCCCTTTCTGACTATGGGAGCTGCTGCCTGATACTGATGCCATAACACATCAACATCAGTAAGTGCTGGCATTTTAAGCAGTGGCTGTTTTTAATGTCGACACTTTTTTAGTCCCAGATGTTCAGTTATGTTTTCACTGGCAGTAGTGAGTCTAGTGAGTTTTGTTGCCCATCCACCCCGACCAAGAGAAAACAGCTTTACAATCCAGACAGGATTTGGAAGCTCTCTCTAAACGCAGATATATGTTAGATAACTGAGATGAGAACACAGCCTTTCCTCTGGGTATGCTGAGCTGGATGAGCTGCAAGGGCTGCAGTCTCCATAGCAGGCTACATGACCCCCCAAGCAGAGTTGGTTTTTTTGCAACCATACCTGTCTCCAGAATTTCCAAGGACAAGTTGACAGTTATATCTTGAAACCACAGTCACAGAGCAGCCAAAGTTAGAGACTGGAATTTGAGTGGCAGGTGGAAGGCCATCCTCAGCAAAGTGTGGAGCTATGGAGGTGTTCATACTCAGACCCACACCCAGGCTTCTAATCACCGTAGCTGAACTACTTCTCTGGATGCTGACAAAGGGAGTGGATGAAATCACATTTCAGTGACCAAGCATTCTGACATCTCCTTGACCTTCTCCTAGAGATGTGTTTACAGAGTTCTCCATCCACAGGCAATGGTTGGATCAGCCTTGCCCACCACTGTTGAGGTTTCTCCTCTATGGACAAGTTTCTGATATCCTTGTGCACATCTGCCAGCAACTCATTTCACAGGTGGCTTCACAAGTTCACATAAATGGGGTATTCATCAAAGTTCATCAAGGTGGTATAAGGCTTTGCACATGCATAACACAGGTGTGTTTACATCATTACACTATCAATGCTAGATTTTTAGAAAAAGATAGCCAAGAAGAGTGAGAAACTGTGCACAACCCCCATAAAACCTTATCGAGTATCCCTTTGATCACTGCTTTTTTTTAACAGAACTCTTATGTACAATTCTCCTCCTTTAGACATACGAGATTATTGTAACTATGCCTGTTCAAACTCAAAGGAGTTTTATAGATTTTGTGTATCACTGATTAATTTTATTTATTTCATCATCCAAAACAAAGTCTATATAAGGTGATACAGGTAGAAAGACAGTTAATGGGAAGTACATGAGTAATCATCATTTTGAGTAATTCTTGAACATTACCTAAAACAATCTGAAATTTGCTTCACACTAACTGTCTAGAACAGCAACTTAGACAAAGGCCCTTTAAAAACAAATATTGCAAATGCTTAATAAAGTGGCATAAAGAGTATTTGAATTAGTAGGAGTGGAGTATATTTCCATGATTTTGTTCACGAGGAGAAGGAGAGATTTCTCAGGATGAAAAAAGTGTTTGGGTCCAAAACTTCGTTGTTTGAGGCATCCGTAAAAATTAACTAAAGCACGTGTGACATTGTGTTTTATATGTTAAGACATGTCATGAGAAGATAGGCAAAATGACAGTCTAATTAGTATCTATTACAGATTCATTTAAAAAAAAAAGGCCAAATGAAAATTATGCAAATTATTGGTCTTAACTTCCATTGATCATCATGAAGATTTCAACATAATAGGAATTTCTACTCAGTGGGATAGACACAGATTTCCCCATCTTTCTGTAAAACATAAAATGGGACTCTCTAATGATGAAGTAATTTAATACAGCTGTGCTGTGTATATGTTACAGTCTTTTCTTCCATCTCTGAAGAATTAAGGAACTTTATTTCTAAATCTATATTATACTGCACTATAAAAGGCTTTACATTTCAGTAAATCTTGTTCAATGCAACAATTTTTAGTTTAATACCCCACAGTTTTCTAAAACTTCCAAAAAACCCCGAAGTTTCAAATACCACCATGTGTTAGATGTTGACTTTTTTTCCCTAACAGAAATCACTATTACTGATATGGACTAATGCTGGTATGGTCACAATATATCACAATATATATGGTCACATTCCAATGTGTAAATAGGTCCACATTTTCCTGCAATTATTTTAATCTGTCAAGACTACTGTAATCCAATATTCCTAATAAAATTAATCTGTATCTTACATAAACAGAGCTACAGCAACGTGGACTTCACAAAGAAGAAAATTAGCTTAGTTAAGCAAAGGTTTATTTTTGCACGAAGTGTACCCTGAACCACCATACTCTGAGAATATGCAAAGAGTATGAATCTCAGATCTTGGATTGAGTACTCAGCTTTGTGTTCTTAGAGAAGATCATCTCTCTTGAGAGCAGTTTTCAGCAATAAACTGCAGTTCACAGTTGTCCAGCCAACGGTGAAGATGTTGAGCAAGGGTGACCTAAAGTGCCTCACCTGGATACCTGTTCCATGGGCAGGGACACTTTCCAGTGGATGAGGTTGCTCAGAGTTCCATCCCAGCCTAGCCTTAGAAAATTCCAAAGATGAGGCAGACACAACCTGTGCCAGTGTCTCACCATCCTCACAGTGAAAAATTTCTTCATAATGTTTGATACAAACTTGCCCTCTTTTAGTTTAAAGTCATTAGCCCTTCTCCTGTACCTACACGCCCTTATAAAAAGGTTCTCTGGCTTTCTTTCAATTCTTTTAGACACTGAAAGGGGCTATAAGGTCTCCTCACAGACTAGTTTCCTCCAGGCTGAATAATTTCCACTTTCCCAGTCTGTCTTTATAGGAGAGGCTTTCCATCCCTCTAATATTTTTTGTTCCAGTAGAAATAAAATAATCATTCTTGTTCCAGCTTTTTCCAATGGTTTCCACGTCCTTCTTAAGTTGTGGACAGGGCTGTACACTGCATTGGCCTCCCAAGAGCAGACTAGATGTTTAGAACCCCCTCCCATGACCTAATGCAGACCAGGAGACTGTTGATTTCTGTGCTGTAAGCTCTCACTGCTGAGTCATGTTGGGCTTTTCATCAACCAACGCTCCCAAGTCCTTCTCCTCAGGGCTGCTCTCCATCCATTCTCTGTCCAGCCTGTATTTGTGTTTTGGATTGTCCTGACCCATGTGCAGGACATGGCTCTTGGCCTTGTTGAATTCCATGATGTTCACACAGGCACATTTTTGAAGCCTACTTAGGTCTGTCTAGATCCATCCTTTCCCTCTAGCATGGCCACCACAGCACATAGCTCAGAAAATTTGCAGAGCTGTTGGTGCCAGTGTCCATGTCACTAACAGAGATGTCCCAACCCAGACACCTGAGAGGCCACTCGCTCTGAACCCAGATGTTGAGAGACTGTCAGGAACTGTGTGTGACTGTCTAGCCAATTCCTTACCCATCCAGAATTCCATGCACCAAATCCAGTTCAGAGACAAGGATATTGTGAGGGACAATGTCAAATGCTTTGCATAGATAGACCTGTGTACATGATGTCAGCTGCTCTTCCCTCTCCCACAACAGTGTCACCAACCCCCCCCCCCATAGAAAGCCACCAAATCTGTGAGGTATGGTTTGCCCTCAGCGAAACCATGTTGGCTGTCACCAATTATGGGGTTTTATTCCATGTGTCTTAGCATGGAATAAAAACCCATAATTTTCCAGAAGGATCTATTCCGTGATGTTTTCAGGCACCAAGGTAAGACTGACTGGCTTGTAGCTCCCCCAATCTATCTTTTTACCCTTCTCTAAATCTGGGGTTTCTTCTTTTCCACTCAGTGAGAACTTCATTAGTCAGCTAAGACTTTTCAAAATTATGCCTTACTGTGTTGGATCATGATGCTTAGTGTTTAGATCCTTCATTTGCCAGTTCCCTCAGGATCTCATCAGGATCTCATCAGGATCTCCTCAGGTCCCAGGGATTTGTGCACTTTCAGGTTTCTTAAATTTTCTCAAAACCTCTCCTACAGAAATGGCTCTTTATTCTGCCAGTCCCTGATGCCTTTGCCTTCTGTGACTTGGGCAGTGTGGCTGGAGAACAGGTTGGTGCAGACCAAGGCAAAAAAGGCATTAAATCCCTCAGCTTTCTTCATGTCCCAGGTGACCAGATCTCCCATTTGCTTCTGGAGAGGGCCTACATTTTCCCCAGTCTTCCTTTTCTCCCTCATGTACCTATGGAAGCTTCTTCTTGTCCTTGATGTGTCTATCCAGTTTGAATTCTACCCAGGCTTTAGCTTTCCTAACCTGATCCCTGGCTACTCAGGCAATTTTTTTTTTTTTTTTTCCTCCTCCCAGGCTACCTGTCCTTGTTTTCACACCCTACATGCTTCATTTTTGTGTTTGAGTTTGTCCAGAATCTCCTTGTTCATCCACACAGCTCTCCTGGGATTTCTGCCTGCTCTCCTCTTCATTGTGCTGCATTGCTCCTGAGCTCCGAGTAGATCCTTGAATATCAACCAGTTTTCTTGGGCTGATCTTCTCTGCAGGGCTTCATCCCATGGGACTCCACCAAAGAGATCCCTGAAGAGGCCAAAAGCTGCTCTCCTGAAGTCAAGGCAGTGACTTTGCTGCAGACTGTCCTCATTGCCCTAAAAAAACCTTGAAGTCATAGAATCATGGGATTTCATGGTCACTGCAGCCAATGCTTCTCTTGAACTTGACATTCCCCACTGCCCCCACCCTGTTGGTGAGGCAAATGTCCATGACAGAAGCTCTCCTTATCCTTTCATGTCAGTTAGAGAAGGAAGTTTTCATCAGCACATTCCAGGAACCTCCTGGTTCACTTATGTTCTGTTGTGTTGTATCACACACATCATATCTGAGCCTTTTTGGGTATTCAGACCCTCAAGACTCTTCCAATGACTCCAGCTGAATGCCAGCTCAAGTAGAAGGCTGGTTGTATGATTCGGACACTGGGCTGGGACTTGTTTCTTCTCATGACTTTTCCAATGGATTCCTATCTAAGCTAAGTCACTTTTACTTCCCCGTGACTCAGTTCCTTACCTGTAAATTGCATTTGAAATTATTCTCTTCATATATGAAGTGCAACACATTTGGACCTCAGGCAGTCTTATAACAAAAGCAAATGCAATCCCAGGACAGACCCCAAGAGAAACAGAGACAGAATGATAATGTCCTACCTGAAAGAACTGTCCAATATAAGCTGAGGAATGCCAGCTAAAATCTTTTACAGCGTCTGCCCTCCTTGTGTAAGAGCTAACAGGTGACAAATTAACACATTAACAGTTTCAGAAATACCAGAGAACAAGTGAGGAAAGGGAATTATGTCATGATGTCAACAAAGCACTGTCAATATCATAAACTCAAGTACGGCTTATAACTAATCTTTACTTCTGACTGTGTTCTGACTGTGATATGGTATCATTTAGCTATTGAAAAATTTGTTAGAAGTAGATGGACAAACTAAATTCATTCCAATATATTTCCTTTTGTATTCATATATGCATTTGTGTGTACACAGATATGCTTTCCTCTCATGCTGATGAGAGGATTATACATGCTGGGGAGATTTTCCAATCTTTCTTTTTGCCTGCATCTAGATTACAAGTTTATAGAAGGTCCACAAGGCAAACACTGGCCTGAATTTACGCACACATTGCATACCCTGATTTCTGTGCTCATTTCAAGAGCCATGTTAAGCAAAATATCTAAGACTGTAAGATCAAATGCACAATGGTGAAGACAATGTAAAATTAGCTTTTACAAACATCACATCACAGAAGCCACTGAGTACCTATTATAATGCCTACTTTGGCTTAAGGATCAAATCCTATTTTCTTCCACATATCCCATCTTTGTGTATCTTAACCAGGCAGCCACCAGCTCAAATTTGCACACTTAAGAGATACTTTTTTTCGTTTTGGGTGGGCTGTTATTTTGCATTTTGAGTTTTTCCTTTGGTTGCTTTTTGTGGGCATTTTACTTGTTTTCTGTTTGTTTGGTTGGTTGTTGTTGTGGGTTTGTTTGTTTGTGTGGGGGGTTGTTTGTTTGTTTGTTTTGTTTTGGTGTTTTGGTGGTTTTTTTATTCCAGTTTCAGCAGACCATGGTAGTGATTGTTAAGAAAGCTCAACAATGTTTTTTGTACCTTGATCAGCCTCTCCTTAGCAATGGTTTGCACATGTTGTTGTCAATGTCAGCCATCTCTCAATGCAGACAAAATCTCCACAGAAAGTTGGTTATAATTCAGGAAGTTGCTGAGCACAAAGAAACTGAAAAGGGCCTGTGGAGGAAGTCTCCATATGGGTATTAACAGGGTGCTACTACAGGAAAGCATTCCTGGCAATCAGAGGAGAAACTCCAAAACACAGAGGAACAGGACTACCATGAAAGCAATGGTAAAACTTTTATTATAGATGCATTCCTTCTGCTAACATTCTCAAAAAAAAGTTTAAATGGTGAAAGCACCTACAAAGCAAACCCAAGATGCAAATATGTGGGGCGTTGATAATTTCAAGCCAAACAGCTCATGTCTGGCAAGGTTAAAAGTAACATACAACATTGTTGTAGGTAAGAAGGGAACCACAGCTAGACCTTGCTGTCTTAACCTCTAAGTTAATGCAAAGTTCTGGTAAACACCCACCTTACTCCACAAAAGTGAATTTTACATGTTTTGCAAGCAGCACAAGAAGACTTGCATAGCTCCTTCACTTTGACATTTCATTTTCACTTTGGATAAAAAGATGTCGCTTGGTGATGTGACAGCAGTGCCGTGTATTATATCTGCAGCATCACTGGCTTTGTCAAATCAACATGGATAATTCAAGGTTACTGCCTTTCCCTTTTAAAATACTGCTGTCCTGGGTTTAATTTTATTTCTTGCTTTTGAAACTTATTCTGTATGGCAAAAGAAATGTTAGAGCTATTACACATCTCAGATTTCAGGAGATCCTTACAGGAAAGAGTCATTCACAAAGCAAGAAAAATGTTTGTAACTCACCTTTAATTTCTTGATTGATAAGGAAATATTGCTGAGACATTGGAAAGATATTTCTTACCATCATCATCTTTCTGTATACGCATTAATTATCATAGATACAGTTACTTGCAATAAACTTGTTTTCTCCACAGCATATCCAGACAATCAAGATTTTTCCCTGCATTTTTATCTAAATACTGCTATGTTTTGTCAGTGCACTAGTTTATAACTTCAAACCATAACAAAATATCAATGAATGCTTCTCAGTCTTGAGGGGATTGTTGAAAAACGTGAGATTAATGGTAAAAAAAGAGGACTATGGCAACTAAAACTCAGTACAGAGCTTCAGTTCCTGCTCAAAGAATTTATGGCAGTATTATCTTTTCTAATTGCAAGACCCAAAAGTAACACAGTTTTTGGGTTGGTTTTTTTCTTCTCTACATGCATACTCTTGATTTATATTCTAAGAGGTCACAGGAGTTCTCGGAGTCTCAGCTAAGAATTTGTTGTTGTAGGTTCTGTCCAAACTCAGCATAAAAAAATATGAAAGCCTTAGAAAGCCAACAGATAAAAACAGCCACAGCAGGAAAGGGGAAAGAAAGGATGGAAATGTTTGATGAGGAAGGAGAAGGAAAGAGCAGAGCCCTATTAGGGACTGTGAGGAGAAGGCATCCCCACATACCAACCAGTCAATTCTCATAGCAGGGACCGTACAAACTGTCCTAATTAAAGGTTTTGATGAGGAATTTGTGGTGGAGATGAGGCAGAGACTAAAGGAGACCTCATACCAAATTAATGCAGCAGCACAGGGAAGGCACAAAGGGTCCCCTTTGGAGATACTAAACACTGAAGGTGGAGATCAGAGATGAGAGATATCTTAATGAAGCATCTTTCAGTGAATGAGAGGTAACAGAAAAGGTCTAAGGGCCTTGTAAATGAAGGCAAGCAGGTTATATCCCAAATACTGAAGAAGGAAAAATGAATGGACAGATACTAATTGAAGGGAGTTTCAGTCAAAATGACAGGTTGGAGAGATTTATAAGAATGAGATAAGATGGCCAAAATTTCTGCCAAAGACCAGATTATTTGAGCAACAGCACAAGATACGAGGACCCTGACCAGTCATAGGTGATGTAGGTAGAGAAGACACAGTCATGTAAAATATGATGTGAAAACAATGTGAAGATTAAGTTATAGCATGAATCTGAGTTTGTGAAGAAAGCTAAAGACACTACCCAGTGTGACAAGTGATTTTCTGTTGTGATCATCTGAACAGCTTGATGAGGAAGCTCAGCAAATGGCACACCTAAGAACTCTGTTTTGGATGTGTATACCTTGATCCAAAGAGTAGACACTCAGGCAGATTTCAGAAACAAGCTTAGATTCTAGACCACAGTGAAGAAGACAGGTCTGAGTAACAGTGTTGATCTCTCTGTCAACAGAATATATCATAATGAAATTTGGAAAATGAAAACACCAGCTCTTTATTTCATATGTAGCTTTGTGTATGTGCACATGTAAGAACATTATATACCTATATGAGCCAGACCATTAGTATCTTGTTTCTAACAATGGCTGGAAACAGATATAGTTGGACTTAAAATGTGTTCTCATTCTAGAGTTAAAAATAATATTAAATCACAAGTCCAAAAGGGAGAACTTCCATAATACTTTATGTTGATTTAATTCTACCCAGTCATCTTCCTCTGGTTTTAGTAAGGGCAGAATTGAAGCAGATTCTACATTTTAAGAATCTTACTCCATGTGAAAGAAAATCGTGGGGATGTAAAATGGTAGCAGGACATTTCAATGATTTGTTCTATTTAGTTTCACTGATGTAAATCATGAGAAAGTCAAGAAGATTGTGTGAATGAGTAAGAGAAGGATGAAATACAGAATTAATTAATCCATACCCTGCACTCCAGAACCTGCTTACCTGCCTGTGAAAACTTATGGAGAGGATGTTTTGGAGTCACAGTTAAACCCCCTTTTCTTTCATAGAGTTCTGTTACTTATCTGTAGCCCAAGGTATTTTATTAGAGAAAATTAGATGAAAATATGCATGACCCCTCACTCCTCTTCCAGCATCTCTTTACTTCCCTTTTCCACACAACAAACCCTCTGTGACTCCATTAAAGGAACACCCAGGAGCCGTTTGGACATTTTGATTTAGAATATGTCAGAGCTCTCTGGAATATTACATATCCCAGACTTTAGGCAGGGAGCTGCAGTGAACAACAAAGTGCTGTGGTTGCCTCCAAAAAGAGACTTTTTCAGTCTGGTGGGTTGAACAAGAGAAAACTGGTGGCCACAGCAACCAAGGTGCACTGTCCTGTGTCTTCTTAGATGTTCAGACTGGCTGTTGGCTTCTAGAACTGCCTGTTTTCTTTTCTTTTTTTTTTATGGGGAAGGACTTTCATTCCTTAATGTATGGGATGAATGCAGTAAGAACATATAAAGGAGAAAGGTGCCAGCTACATCCAAAAATCTGTCCAACACATTTTATTAGTCTTCGCTGAGGTTTATGCATCCTTCTAGCTCTCCCATATGGAACAGCACCTTGCTCTCAAGCTGCATGGCGAACATGTGAAGAATCAGTTGTTCTGATCAAGGCCAAGGACTTGAGGAGCTGGCCCACTCTAAGGGAATTTTATATTATGCCATCCTGGATGAGGCAGTCCTACATGGAAAGCAGTAATTTCCACAAGGTTTGGTGACAGCAGATTGGGGTTGCTGGAATCTGCTAGCTCAGACTTTTCATAAGCTCTCCAATGCATTAAAGATCACATTATTGGCTGTTTATTGTAGATAAAACTTAAATCTAATGAAAGCAATGAGAAGACTCTAGCACTGACCATATCAATATTAGAAAGAGCATTTATGATTGTTGTCACACAAACACACACAAAAAGAAAGTAAAGGGAGCTCAGCCTCACTAACATTTAGAATTATAAAGCTTTTATATCTGTCGTCCTTCTTTCCTTTGTGATTTCCACAGGATTTTCACTTCCAGAGATGTTATGCACTTGCTTTCAAAGGAATTAAATATTTTTATTCAGGAAAGTAATTTCACAGCACAATAACAGAGAGCAATGTCCTGGATATTCATTTTCTGAGCCAATCTTTCAAAGTCAGTTTGTATTCCAAGAAGCAGAGAAGACATGAAGAGGCGTAAATCCTTTGTACTTGGTTTCCACAATCCTCCTTCTCTGCTCTTCCCTGAGCACAGGCTGCCTGTGCAGAGAGCACATGAAAAGGAGTACATGGTGCTGGAAGAGGAGAGCTCTGAACTCCTGCATGAGGCAGCTGCGTGCTCCCTACCGCACCGAGCCCAAGCCCCGCACTGAGCAGTGGCTTCATCTTTCATGTGTTGCACTGAATGTGATATCACCATACCTATCACAATAATTCAGTCTATTTTCTCCTCACTGTTATAAGAACTAAAGGAGAAAGTTCGGAGTCTAAGGTGAAAGAAGATGAGATGACTTACTTCCTTGGATACTTCTGTGCAGATGAAAAGCTAATCCTGATAAAACCAACTCTGAAATCCTTCCAACCCACCTTTAGTCAAGGTCACACATTATTAGACAAGCAAGGTTAAAGCCACACAATTTTCAGAACCAAAAGAGATGGCTGGGGGAGGGAGGAAAGGGAGGAGGGGGGGTGGGTATAGGAAGCAGGGGAAGCATCTCCCTCCTCTACTCACGGTCTTTGATGTGTTTCAGGAAAAGAAAAAATTAGAAACCTTCCCAGTTTTTCATGAGAGGTCCAGGCTGTGCTGAGAACTAGGTGGACAAACAAGGCCCTGGCTACTCCTTTGTTTTGCAGAGCAGACATGCTCCATAACCTTGAGGATGACAACAACATTTGTTCCTCACACAAAGATAAAGCTGGCCAGTGACTGCACTTCCCCCTCCCCTCGCCCAACCACAAGCAGAACAGGCAGGATGTTGAACAAAGAAGCAGCAGAAACAGCAATGAGCATCACACTCAGATTAGAGGACATTCAGAGACTGTAAAAGATCCATTAAAATAAGCACAGACCCACTTTCAATGAGGAAAGGGTCTTTTCTCTCTTCTCTTTTGGTTTATATTGTTAATCTTTCTTCCTGGATGACTCCTCACAAATGCTTTTTTGTTTTCTCCTGTGGTTTTACGTGCCATGACTACAAGGAGGAGGGGACTGAGGCTCTTTCTTGGCAAGATTTCAAATCACTTCCATAGGAGACATAGACCCTATTGCCATCTCTCTAAAGGTATAAATTAAAGGAGTGGTGATGAGCAGTCCAGAGCAATTCAAATGCTGGTAAAGCTTAGGTCCTTCTGCAGTCCTTCATTACAGTGAACGCTGGCATCTGCTGCACAGACTCAGCTGGAGAAATAAAACCACACATGGGAAGAAGTGGATGAGCAGAAAGCTTGCGTTTACATTGCATCCTCCCATGATGACACAGAAATTGCTAATTGTAATACAGTATGGAAGTGGAACATAATTGCAGACAATTCCCATGCTGAAAAGGCTACCTTTGGATTATATATATGTGAATATATACACACATTTATATTGGACATACTTTAAATAAAACTATCATTTCAGAAAGGCAGCTATTTTATGTTGTTTACGAACCTTTTGCCAGAGTGAATGCTACTGTGATGGCATTTTTCTTTCAATTTATCTGTCTTCCTCCCTTATACATATTTAGGCAAATAAAAATTATTCTTGACAGACATAGCCCACATGCCAGCTTCACATTTTCTGCAGGTAACCTATTTTCATTCAGCTTGAAGTACATTCTATAATTTTTATTCAGGACTCCAGCCATTTGTACCAAGTGAAAAGTTTTTAAGGTGCCTCGCAGAGTCCCAAACACTATTTTAGGAAAACACAGCCAAGTCACAAAATAGGTATTTTTACAATTCTTTCAGCTCCTTCCTTTTCCCTCACAGATGATACAACTGGTATATGTCTTGCAAATAAACATCTCGTAATAACACAAAGTTGAGTTTCTCATTCAGGCTTGGACTTAATTTGCATAGGGTGAGATTTGAATTCACAAACCTAGATGAGAATCTTGTGCATCTCTCCTCCAGATGGATGCACAAGAAGTATCTGTCTCTGCAGTGTCAAACTGTGTCCATTCCTGCACCTCTCTGTGAAAGGGGATAAAGATGAAGGAAGTTTTTGCTCTCTCCAGAGGTCCAAGCCACACTGACAGTCAACCTGTTAGCTCACATGAGTTTTTGATGAAACCCCTGATGGCGATGGCATTTTGCACTGCAGACAATGAGAAGGATGACTACTGATATCTATTCTCATATTTTGTTGTGGCAACTCCCTCACTCACCTTCATACTGAGACCAAGACCAGATTCATACCCTCACCTCAGACAGAAGCCAAAAAGGGATTTTAACTGCTTTTATAGTTATCTTGATTAAAACAAGTTAGTTTATCCGGTTGTCTCCAAATTAATCTTCATCCAGTCTGTCCATCACTGTGCAGCCAGGTCCATATAGATAACTGGAAAATTACTTTTTCAATAGAAGAAATAACCCTGGAATGAGGAACTTCTTTAACAAGATGGATGAGGAGGTTCCAGATATACTTTGTGCTCTTTGTAGCAACTGTATCCATGTAAACACCTGCATGCATTCATAACAAAGGGGAAACAGAGTAAGGGGTAGATAGTTTCAGAAATCAGTAGTGTTTTGGGGCAGCTGGATCCAAATACATACAAGTAACCCTCCTTTTCTGAAAAACACTGGAAAAGAGGGCAGAATGCTTCCTGAAAATCTGACTCCTAAAGCAGAGCTCAAATTGACCACCTAAAAACTGAGGACTTTAGGGGGTTTCTTGATTTTCTTTGTTTTTAATCTTAATCACAGGATTTCAGCTGTCATCAGTGTACTCTCAAAACCGGCTGTTAGATTCTTCTCATCATTGTCAAAATCCACTTACATTTACTTAAATGCTACTCCTATGCTTCCTTGGAAACATTCTTCGTGTTTCTGAACCATCCCTCTCCCAAAGTTTTTATTTCTAGGTGGCTGTTGTTGTTTATCAGAGCCATGTTACAAAGCAGAAACAAATACATGGGGGAGGCCAGGAGCATGTTAACTACAATAAAAACTGTTGTTATAAACACTCTGCATTTTAATGCACAGTTTCAATCTTTATGTAAGATTAATTAAAGAGCAGATGTTCAGTCATACTTTGCATTAGGTGTGGTTATCTCTGAGATTTTGGCTCTTCCATTTGCTGTGCTTTAATTTGTGTTATTATGCATTTTGAGCCTGAGGCATGAGTAGTCAAGTGGTAAACATTAGATATACAGAACCACATTTCCAAAATGCACCTTCACTATTAGGCTGGCTAATAGGATTCTATTCTATTTTAAGACAGATTTGCTCTCCCCCTCCACCTTTTTTGTTTCTTTTTGACATGTTACATGACAAGGAGACAGACCAATGGGAGAAGACAGACAGACAAACAGACAGGTATATTCTGTGTGAGTGTATGAGAGTATGAATCTGTGCACATGAGCAAGAGTAATATGAGGAGCTTTTTGTAAAGTGAGCCATATGTAGAACATTAATTGCACATATCAGCCACTGATGCTGAAATTCTATCCTACACACAGAAGAAGTTTCTGCTGAATATCCTGCCTTTTTTTTTTTTCCTCTCTTTTTTTTTCTCTTTTTTTTTCTTTTTTTCTGGAGGTTTGTGTACCAGCTACATGAAGGCACTTTTATTTCTGTTGTTTTGAATCTGAGGCTCAAAACTGAATTCTAATTTTCTAAATGCTACTGCTGGAAATTGATGCCTGAAAACTTTTCAAGCAGTGATCAAAGTCTGATGTGAATTAATTTGTCATCATAACAGAGCACTGCTTACAAGTCATTTCAGGCTGGATTTCAGCAAAGGCAATAGATATCTAGGTTGACAATTTCATTTAAAAGGATAGAAAGCCTTGCACTTTTCTTTCATTGGTATCTTGATTTAATGAACATACAAACACATCATCACCATATGTTCTAAATATCAGCTTCGGTGCTTGTTCTTAGGAAACATCTTGGAAAAATGCCAATGAATGAAGCTTGGAAGAAGTTTGAAAAGGTTTTGAGACATATTGCTGCAGCTTGGGAAAGCAAATCCACTGGTGACTAATTACTCAAGAATTTAATTTGAATAGCGATGTCAATAAATTGCCAATACATGCTTAACATATATATAATGACAGAATTCATGCTAAGCATTACAAAGCCACTTGTGTTAGTGACTGGATTTCCAAATGTATATGAAACATTAATCTGCACAGCAGGTCATAAATATGTGATGAAAATGTCAGGTTTCCTTCCTCACAATGAAACTCTTGGATAAGGTATTATCACAAAAAAGACTCTGGGCCAGGGGGTTGTTGGACATCTGTCCTCTCCTCCTTAACAACATCCTCCAGTGAAATACCCCACTCCTCAACTCCCACCCGCTCTCTGATCCCATAAAGAAGAACTCACATGCCAGCACACAACCCTCCCCATTTTCCCCACCCTTAACATTCCCATGTCTTTGATTTTGCTTTTTCCAGCCCATGAGTGCCCTTTATAGTATTTCTCATTGATTAGTGGCACTTATTTGTGTGAAGTGACTCATCAACCAAGGCCTCCACTGCTGGCTTTTGCTAACAGAGGGCTTTTAAGCTCTAGCAGTTTTCTTTTTTTAGCCAGATTTTTTTTTTTTTTTTTTCCACAGCAGGAAACTCAGTGAGCTTGAAATAAGAAAAGTGCTGACAATGCTGTTAGAACTTCAACCAAGGCCCCTAGGACAATGTAGTCAAATAGTCAAGCGAGATGTGGTTTCACTTCCAAAGTACTGCTCCTATTCTTCAACCGAGGCAATGATTATTGAACAAATCTTCAGGTTCACCCACATTCTGTTCTCTCATGTTTGTTTTATTTGTTTTTCTCTCAATTTGATGAGAGCCAGATTTTCCAGTTAATGATGTGGTGGAGGTGGGTCGTGGATTAATGATGGGTATCAGTGAAAGGCTTTGTTCTGAGCACTAAAATATATTTAGGTATTTTCTGCAGCCCAAGGGATTGACAGCAGGATACAAAGCCTTGTACCTTTGTGTGGTCAATTCACAGCCACTCCAAGTTAATAAATCATGAGAGCCACAACTCCTGTGTGGCTGCCTGTCAGATGACATGAAATAGCTTGGGGTTTTTTTTTTGCACGTTAGCAACTTGAGGATGAGTTTGGCAAAACAAATCAAGGTAGCTAATGCAGTCAATGCAGCCACTGGCTTTAACACCTGGGCAGCCTGGCATCTCCACCTGTGCTTGCCCATGGGCACTTGTTCTCACCAGAATTTGGTGAAGTTAATTGTAATCTTCGGGCAAGAAAGGCAAAAAGTCATTCCAGTTTTCAATGCTAATTCCACACTGACCTCCCAGCCTAAGCTCACCAAAACCATGCTTTCTTTTACTTGTCATTAACAAAATTGCCGCAGTTTCATTGATGTGACTTGTAGGACTTAGGGAATGTGGAGGCCTCTGAGAGCAACATCCTAGAATAAGACTTGGAGAATAAGATATTTCACCACTGAACTGACCACAGGGTTTCCCAAGTGAGCTTGTGAGGCAGTCTGAGATCATAGCCTCAAGATAGCTTGCTAAGCTTCTGGAAAATACTTCAAAAATTCCTTTTCTCAATGAAAGAGGCTCACCAAGCTTACCCCTCCTGGCTATCTCCCAGAGATTAACTCACTGGTCCAAGGATGGTAAACAACAGGCATCTCTCTGGGGCCAGAGGAGCTTTTGAGTCTGTCCTGGAGGAAGGTGGTGTTTCTGATGGAGAATAGTCTTGCCCTTTTTTAAGGTTTCACTTTGAAAACAACAGATGAAAAAGAAGTCAGCCATCAACAGTTGTAAAACCAGGCACAGGCATAACAAGAACGACAAGCTCCTTTTGGAACAACTCTGAAAGTGAAACTGAACAAGGGACAGAACAAGGAGAACAGTTTTAATTGATAGTTTGTTTATTTATATTTACCTTCCAGGGTCTGCCTGTCCATCAGTTTATGATGGCCAAGCTATTTATTGCTCAAGTCATACCTTTTATTTCTGTTATAATAAGAATTTTTTTTTTTTTTTTTTTTTCTGGACAGCCATAACTCAAGCTCTTGAACTCAAGTTTTAAGCAAACTCAGTCTCTCTAATGTAAAGGCAAACAACATTAGACTTTTTTGTAGCCTGAGTGTGAATTAAACTCTGTCTAGACACCACATGTACTTTGCTTGGGATTGAGCTAGGATCCTCTAAGATCTCAAAAACCAGTGAGCCAGATTAGTACTTGCATGGGAGAATTGGATGAAAGGCTGAGTAACTCAGCTAAGAGCACAAACAAATCAGCAGAAAGTAAACTTAAGTCTTCCTTGCTGGCTTAACAATGTGTTCTGCAGGTTCACTCCCAAGGCAAATCTTTGAGTTTCTAAGAGAATTGCAAGAGATACCTAAAAAAAATCATACTGAAATCTAATCCAAAAGCAAATATCAGCCTTGCACTGAGACAGGTTTATCTCAAGGTACTTTTATAGCATGCCATGATCTTACTATTATTTAGAGTTTGCAAAGTGACAGTGCAGGAAAACGAACTGAGAACTCTTCATCCTTTCTGAGGGTTTGTTTTATGGGGCAGCAATAAGATAGAGAGTGGATGCATAGATAAATGATGGAAGTGTTTCCCAGCATCAAAGAGTCACAGGAAAGATATTGGGAGAGAAGGATTGCTCATATTCTCTCTTAATCAGTCACAGAAAAGATGAGTTGAATCAATGTCTGAGGGAAAAGATCTTACAGATGTGTCAAGGGAAAAGAGCATTCAAGGAGTTTCCCCGACCCATTTTTGAGGGGCTGAAATGGCTTGTCTGCCATAGTTACATGATCATAGACCTCCTTTGAGTTAGTAAGGGTTAAAAAGCCCAACTCCCTTTCTGAAAGTACACTATCATGGCCTGAATGTTGGTTGTTTACCCATTCCAGTGTGCACCATACAAAGTAGTTCACTCCAAAAGAGAATGTCTCCTCTTCAGTGTCCATTGCTTGTTGACTTTGTATCATAGACCTTTTTTCTCCTCACAATCAGCTTTCAAAGTAATAGCTGCATCAACTGGCAGAAAAATATAAATATGCTTCTTTTATTTTTTTTTAAAACTTGCAACCATTTTATTCATCCTCCTCTTTGCATGCAAGTTTTTTCTGAGAGATGGACTGAAAAAAAAGACAGCAGATGAGACAAGCTCTGCAAGAAAAAGGCTTCCAATGAAAATAAGTAAAAGAGACAGAGGTTGGAAAAAGTCATGCCACTGCTATTGTATCTGGGTGGAGAGGAGATGCTTTCAGACAGGAAGAGCGTAAGCTCATGGCAGTACATCACGCACACAGATAGCTTTGAACAATCCGTCTCAGAAATGCGGGGAAGTGTGGCCACATAGATTTGTACTCACTAAAAGCAAACATGCTAATTGCTCCTTATATCCAGAAAATCAGCCAGGTGATATCCATCTTAAAATGATTACAGTCTTCTGGAAGGAAAGGTAGTGTACCTTCTGCCACCCACCACTGTCTTTGACAGGAAGACACAGCATGGGAATGAATAATATTGTGGATCTGAAAATAATGCCAGATCCCTCAAACACGACTGCAACTCTTTTACCACAATGTAATCCCTCTTCTCAAATTATTTAAGCAGACAGAAAACAATAAACCATGTTCAGAGGCTTTGTAGGGGCCCTGTGTACAGAAAGGAGGAAGGAAATGATTGGTAAGGACAGAGACAAACATAACTGTCCTCTTGAAATGCTAGCTGCCCTATTACATTTTCAAGACCTCTTGATTGAGATGACAACTTATGGTTTTCTGCAGCCATTATTTAAAGCTTGTGCAGTCTCATCTCCCATATTTTTCTAGTATCTCTTATGTGTGTGTAAAAAGCGCTCTTAATGTGAAGGTAGAGAAAGGGAAGCTGTGTTGTCTTTCTGCTGGAGAGGTTTTATCTTCAGTGATTGCATTACCCTAAAAGAAACACCCCAAACCCCTCTAGCACACTTGTTCTGCTCCACCACTCGTCTCCTCAGCTCTCACAGCTCATTGCAGCTCTCTCCCTGCAATATCAAGGGTCCGCTTAAAATGAGTACAGCATTCAAGCCATGGGAAAATCCCCAGAGGAGGTTACACCTTGTGATCCTGGCCTGAGGAAGGTATTGCTCCTGGTTCCAACAGGAGCTGGATGATGCTGGAAGGTATAAGCATAGACAGAAGTGCAGTCTGTCCATACTGGAGATGACAGGCATTTATTATTAATGAGGTTGCTCACAGAACGGCTTGGCCCTTGGAAATCCACAGTGTTCAGGAGAGAGCAGAGAAGTCCATCTGTCAGTAGAGCAGATGCCTTGCAAATATAAGTGAGCCTGACTACCCCATGTTCCTCAATTTTCTTCTCTGGGGTCCCAGAAGTGTACATACACCAGACCCACTCTGGTATCAGCGACATCCGTGCCCAAAGACTCTGTTCTGAGAGCAAGCAGGATCTGAATAGATCAGACTGCAGCCTCAGTGAAGGACTAAAGACACAGCTCAGAAGCAGGGTGAACAAAAGCAGCTTTCACAGGAATATGGCGCTCCAAGGCTGCCACACACCAGATGCAGAAGGCAGATCAAAACTGGCATGCAGGAGAATTCAATCCATGAGGAGAGAAGGGTGTGTGCCCCACACCAGCTGTAAATATGCAGACCAAACTATGCAGTTTGGTCTGCTGGAAAGGCTTAGTGCTATCATTAAGGGCCACAAAGATGAGGAGGGGTCTGGAGCATTTGTCTTTTGAAGACAGACTGCAAGAGCTGGGCACGGTTAGTCTGGAGAAGACTGAGAGAGGAATCTCATTAATGCATATAAAAATCTTGCAGGTGCCAGGAGAATGGTTCCAGAGTCTCTTCAGTGGTGTCCAGAGACAGGACAAGGAGCAACAGCCATAAAATATAATACAAGAAGTTCCACTTCAACACAAGGAAGAAATTCTTCCCATTGAGGGTGGTAAAGCACTGGAACTGCTGCTCAGAAAAAGCATAGAGTCTTCCTCTCTGGAAGTACCCCAAACTCATTCAGGTGTGGTCCCACGTCACCTAGCTCCAGGTGACCCTGCCTTGGCAGGGGGTTGGACAGGGTGATCTCCAGAGGTCCCTTTCAACCCCACCCATCCTGTGATTAAGAACCAGGCAAGGAAAGGAGGTTTTCAAGTATGATAGATATAAATTATATTGAAAGCTTTTTTTCTCCTTGGACTTGACTGAAAACACTAAGGGGAAAAAGTTGTGGAAAGCATAGAAGAAAAATGAGTACAAAGTGCTGGTGGGTAGAACCTTAGGAGGAACAACCTCATGAGAAGGTCACGGGTGCATTCAGTAAGGAAGGAAGCCTCACCCACAGACAGGCTCTGGGTATCTGTCTTGGTTTTGAAAGACAGTTTTCTGCCAAGGAAAGATAGAGCCCCCCTTGGAATGGAGAATGTAAACCCCATTCCCTCCAAATTATTATAATTTTGCAATTAGGAAATTTCAGGCAAAGATATGGGAACAGGAGCAACAATTCTTTACTAGGAATATTAAAAACAAACAAACAAACCCCAAACAAACAGCAACAACAAAAAACATAGTAGTACAAAAAAAAAAAGAAAAGAAAGGAAGCAAACAAAGATCCTGGAAAAACCCTGACAGAGTCAGGGGTATGACCTGGCACCCCGTTGCTCAGGGTGTTGGAAGCAGTCCAAATAAGTCCTCCTGGAGTAACAGATGTGGTTCTGTGGAGTAGAGAAGGTCCTGTAGAAAGTCCAGTGGTGAAGAGATGGGTCCAGTCTTCCTCCGGGAATCCAGTCACAAAAAACAGATACCTTGTGTCCTTCAGTGCCAGTTTTTGTCTAGCTAGGAACAGCTGGCTCCTGCCCCACTGGGTGGAGCATCTCACAATGGGATGATGGAATGTGTCATGGCATCGGTGGGCCCCAATGGCCCATTATCAGAAGATGTGCCCCTGGAGGATGGAGGCGTGGTGGAAGAGATAAGAAACACTGCCCCATCTGGTTTGCATGGCTGGGCCACTATCAGAAGGCATCTGCCCCCCTCCCTCCTGGAGTAAGAAGGATAAAACATCTCCCAAAACCCAGCTTTTTAGGTTACACATTTTTAGGTTACGTATTCCAAGACAGTATTTAAAGGACAGGCTCAGAGCCAAAAGGAGAATGGTGGGAAATAGCAATAACAGGCTTGGTACTCCAGCAGAGGTGTAGCAATCCATAATGTCATGCAAATCCATTACTATTCATCTCTCATTGATTCCAATCATAAAGGAGTTCAGCCAGGTGCATGCTAAGCAAAGTTTTTTCTAGCCACACACTCAGAAGGATTTCAACCCTGTTAGTATTGTACTGCTTACCAGAGTCTTGTTTTTCCTCAGTGAATTGACAATTTCCTGAATACTATGATCAGAAATCTCTCATTCATTGAGTTTTTCTCCACCTTCTTTGCAGGTCTAAAGGCAACTGCAAGCATTAATGGAGCAGCCACCTAAAAAGGCTGTAACATTTTACTGGAAGAGGTAACAATTGTTTGGCAAAAGTAAATCAAGGCAGAAAGAATTGGTGTGATATTTCTCAGATAACAGAGCAGCAAATAGGTAGATTCAAAAAGAAAATTCAAATCACCCCATAAATAGGCCCATGTTCTACTTACTTTTGCAAGTAAGTTCTACTTATTTACTGAGACCAAACACAGGAATAAAAGAAAGAGTGCAGAAGTAATGCTATTTTGAAACCTACACTTAAGCAAGAGTAAGCGACAAAATATTTTTTCTTTAATTCCAAATGTATTAAAACCAAAAGGGGGGGGAGATTTCTCTCAACCTTGGCCTTTTTCTATCAGCACAAGGGATTTAGAATAGCCCACATGATGCTCAATAGCACAGTGATGCTCACCACAGAGGTGACCTTTGGGAGAGCACTCGTCCAGTCAGACACCACTGCATAGGCACAGCATCGGTTTAAGGCAGAGCTGTGACTTCCTCAGGGAGAAAATCTCATTCCTAGATTAACTGAGGGAACCACCTTATCACCTTTTATCAGTACGGTGCCATCTGTGACACTCCTGGGGAAAAGTGGAAGTTCTGAAGGCTGTTATTCCTTACCTGAGTCCAATTCTCCCAGTCTTAATAGTATTTTATTTGCTACCTATGTTTCTTGCTCTAGTAACCTCACATTCCCTTGGTCTGGGAACAAAGCAGCATTAGGGCTCTCTGGAAGATAACACAGCTAATCAAATCTGCTGCTAGGTGATCCTGAAATTCCCTTTACCAAGAGAAGACAAAAAAGTGAATACATGTATAAACAGGTTACAGCACTTGGGCTGCAGATCAGAAGTAACATTCATCAACATAAATGAAAATCTGTCTTCCAGAACACCTTTAAAGACAAATTTTGCTTCAATATTCCATGCTGCAGAAAACCTTGGGCCCCTGCAATGCAAAGGGTGGACAGAGCTGAGTGAATATAAAGGGATATAAAGGAATGTGAGGTCTGTCTCTGAGACTACCTCTCCACTCCTGTGTCTGCTTCCTGATCACTTGAATGTGGAACACTGCTACTGATTCAGCCATTCACGACCCACCACACAGGCACATGGATGTATATACCTGCCACTCTTGCTTCAAACGTCAGCAACATCACAAATCAAGACTGAACCGTCAAATAATGAGTAGTATGAATATAAAAAGGAATTTTCTAGCTTATCTCAGTCTTGTGGGCACACGCAATTCCTGATATAGCTCAGAGGAGTTTAATTTCCCCAAGACATTTCTCTCTATGTAGAAGAGCAAAACAAAACAAAACCCCAAAACAACAACAAAAAACTAAAACAAAAAACAAACAATCACACAAACAAAACAAAACACTAAAACCCACCACCAACTCACTGATGCACACTAACCAGATGCACTGAACCTTTGTTCATAAGCAAAGGAGGGTTTATGGACTTCATCCTTCTGCAACTGTAAAAATGGATTCGCAAGCCCATCTGAATGATCATGAGGCATTTGCATGTATGGAAGTCTCAGGGTGCTTACCTGTTAACCACCATTAGCCACAAAAACACCCTTTCACCCTGAAACAAAAAGCCTTTCAATTTTACAGATTATTATTTAATTACTGGCCGGCATCAGGTTATCCTTTGGCCACACATGCTGTGATATAATATAGAAACATGAATCAGACAAAGAAAGGACCTCTTTTTAATTTAAAACACACACCCTGGTTCCCATTGATCCTATTAAGCACCTTCAGAGCAGATTAACATGTCATTCAACTAGCAAACCAAAGAATTAAAGCAAGGTGTCGCACAGAAAAAATGCCTCCATGACAGAAGGCTCCACCATGTTATATATACAAGGGAGCTCAAGCAATCGAGGATAAGAAAGGTTTTCTTAACAGGAAAACATGCACCATGCAGTAAAAGCAATTCCTTCCTCTATCTAAGCTGTAAAGAAATATTCCCCCATAGAAGCAAGCCATGATGGATGGGAGAGTCAGTCGGTTTTTAACTACTGTAGCAATACTGCAGTTATCTTGATTTACACCAGCTGAGGATCTGAACACAGTGATCTTCAATGATCTGCCAAAAGCTCAAACTTCTTTTGTTCTTCCTTCAAAACGTTTTTTGTGGAAAAGAATGGCAGTTTCCAGGCATTTTGCCATGGTAATGGCAAGGGTCCACCAGGGAAAAATTCAGGATGTTGTCCTAGGAGTACAATCACACTTCTTTCCGTTTTCTGCCCCCCCACCCGGTTGTTGTTTTTTTTTTTTTTTTACCTCTGATTGATGTTTTTTTTTCATGGAGAAACGGCCACAGTAAGCCCAGGATCAGTTTTGGGAGCACTCACAATCATGTCAATCTTTGCATATGATTACTCACAGAGGAGGAATGTATTATATAACTCCTGTCTTTGTCTGAAATTAATCAGTCTTCTGATTATTTAGTGAAGACTCTCAGATGTCCTTTCTCTTCTCCATTTGCAGTTTCTCTCACCCTTGGACCTCTCTAGTGCAGCCTGCAGCTTCCAAAGGAAGAGGAACAGACAGGGAAGAGGAACAGACAGTTACTCTTTTGGTAGCTGTCAGTGTCTATTCCTGTAAGAGATGGAGAGGTTGCTCTTGATCATAGAGAGTAGATAGTCTTTGGCTGCAGACTGAGTACCTTTTCCTGCAGTTGTATTCAGCAGGAAATAAATACAGGTAAAATAAAATTTTAAAAAAAAAAAAAAAAAAAAAAAAAATCTGTTCCTGAGTAAGAACTCTTGTATCAGCACCAATTCCTGAAATGCAGTTTATTCAGGAGCACAGATTCTGTGCCCAGAAGGCCAACCAGCCATGCCACAGGTCTATTCACAAGGATGAATTTCAACATGTACATACAGTCAAAGGCTTGTTCTTTGCGCTATATGTAACATTACTGTAAATTAGCATATGATAATGCTACTTCTCCTATTAGAGCCTTGGTATGTTTTGCCCTCTAGCTGTAATTAGGGAAAGAAAAGGAGAATAAGCTTAAAACCTGATTTCCAACCGCCCCCCCCCCCCCCCCCCCCCCCCCCCTCCGCTAGGCTAACACACACAGCCAAAGTTGTGCTTAAAAACAAGCCATTTCAGGGCAGGCATAATATTCCATGCCTATTATTAAAATACTTGAGCTCATGTTGAACAGATTAACAGAGTTGAACCAGCAAAAAAGAAATCTCATAATGCATTTCTTTGCAGGGATTCTGCATCCATGTCACATTCTTCATCAAGGCAGGTATAGAAATTACTTTGCTACAATGCCTTTGTTAAAGCCCAGATCCAGCTCTGAATGGTGTTTATTTAACACTCACTTGTCCCATATGTCTGGACATACATATACATATAAAGGGGCAACCACTGTTACAACAATATGTGGTCACTCACCACGTATTTGTACAAATATTCTCCCCAAACTGGCGTCCTATTTGTTATTGTAAATGCAGTGCAGATTGCTGGTGACTGACAGTTATTATCTTCCTTGGCCTGCTGGGTGGCAAAACTATCAATTCAGCTGACATGAGGCAGAGGGGAATATTTGACCTGCAGAGGCCGGGAACCCAGCGTTCCTAAAAAGACATCTTACATACCTCATATATTACCACCACAACTGAAGCACATGTCTGTGGCTTTGGCAGGCCCTTCTTTTGTTTGTTCCGTATCCAGGTCTTGTTGCTGCTGTCATGCTAGCAACTTGCATGATCACCCAAGACACCACAAATAGATATAACTTAATATCTCCTCAGGAGATTACTACAGAACTGTTATGTTTGAAATTAGGCACAATGATGTATTTTGCATAAGGAGCACACAATCAGGAGCAAAAGGCCTGTCAGCAAAGGAAATTTCAGATGAAGCATGTTAATACTGAGCTGGAAAAGGCCTTCTCACCAGCAATCATTTTGTGAGGGTTGTGAGATTTTCCAGCCAGCCAGCCATACATCATGAATATCAATTACCACATGGACACATGCAAACAGACGTGCACATGCACACACACAAACACTGAGCTGGCTTGCTAATTGTCTGATAAAATCTGGGTGCTCCATAACAAAGTAATTTTAGTGGCTGCCAAAAATAAGTGTCTTTATACAGCAAGATATTTTAACAGAAAAAAAAAAACCAAACAGAGCGTGAGTAGAGAAGAGGATTCAGTTCATGAACACGTGGTTTCAAAACCCCTTGCTTTGGATGAAATCTGCTAACACAAAATCCACTTCCTTAAGGCTGATGTTGGAAAGCTTGCACATCAAGTTTGAGTGAAGAATGGAAGACAAGGAGATTTCTATGACTTTTTAAAAAGTATTCTGAGAATCTTCCCTTCCTGATACTTTGCAACACGCATAAAGGTGACTGTTAGGGTCTTGCTATCTCTTTCCCTCCCTCCCTCCCTCACTCTCTCTTTCTCTGTATATCCATATATCTATATATCTGTATATCTGTGTGTATATCTGTATATCTGTGTGTACATCTGTATATCTGTATCTATATTTAATCTCTATCTCTATCTCTATCTCTATCATCTCTATCTCTATCTCTATATATCTTGAAGACCTACCAAATTTCCATGATGGCTGTAGCTGTATTCTGAAGGTTCATTCAAAGCCTCGAGTATATGTTGGCAACTTAGTGGGGAATATCTTCACTGACTCAGGGAGACATCACCTGATTTATGTTCTATAATCATATGCATCATTCTTACAGGAGACAGAGTGGAAGGCAACATTGTTCAGTTTTGGGGGAATGCTGGGGGAGGAAGAGGATAGAGCTAACAAGATGTGTGTTCTTCCACATTTGCTTCTGTTGGGGGTTAAGTTTTCCTGCGGAATTTTCCCCCCATAAGTTGCTAGGAGACTAAATATTGATAGTTAACTGCCTCTCCCTAGCAGATGGCTGTCTTCTCAAACCAAGACAGTTTCTCTCCCCAGTGCTTCAGACCAAGAAACTCTGGCTATCTCAAGGCAGGAGAACAATGCACCTTGTTCTCAAGGACATTTTCCTGCTTGTTTTCATTCATGCAAACAACTCTTTTTTAATTCTCTCCTTTATGATTGGTCTGACAGTTTTGGTGTTGTTTTTGAAAAGTAGTTTAAACAAACAAACAAACAAACAAACAAATCAGCTTATAGAAAACAATGTCTCTTACACTTGTCAGATAGACACATCATGCTCCACGTGGTGGGTCGCACCCAGTTCCATGAATCCACTTTACATCACTGTTGTCATGCCATGGATGTGGCTGATAAAAACAGAAAAGTGGTTGGGAAATTTCCAAATTCAAGAGGTGGGGCTTTTTAACTTAATAACAAATAAACAAACAAACAAAAAAACAACACCAAAAGAAAAAATACTCACCCAAGAAAAAAACCCAAACACTCGCCCAAGAAAAAAAACCAAACATAACAAATCCAATATACAACACCTCCGCAACTAAAAAATAATTTAAAAATTGGAAACTTCTAAAACCTCAGCCTACCTCAACCTGTGTATATTTCATTTAAAATATAGGAAAATACTTCATTTTTATTTCTCTCCATCTTTATGAAAACAATTGAACAATTCAGTATGAACTGAACCATGCCACATGCAGCCTCCTCATCTCAGTGGTACATTTATCAGAAGCAGAGCACTTTGCCTTAGCACTTAGCACTAGGTATTCCACAAGCTCATCCCATTTGCTAGTTTGATCCTCATCAATACTGCTATCCTCCATACTCCACCTCATCCTCTGAAAAGAAATGCAAATGAATGAGATTTATAGCCTGGGATGTTTTCAAGTTTTCAAACAAGGCAGGGCTTCCACTGCCCACCAGCCTCAATGAGGAGCCTTTGATTGCAAATTCCTCTGACTGAGCAACTCTGTGTGCATGTCAGGTGTCCAAGAGTGCCAGCATCCTCCACCCCTTTTTTTGCCTTCTTAGAAGCACATTTCGAAGCCTCCTTGGACTGCTTGGCCTCTTGCTACACAAACAAGCAATGCAGGCACATCTGTAATCACAGCAGATTCTTCTGTAGGCATTAACTTCAGCCCAGACTTAAACACAATGAGTATGTCCAAGCCAAGGATCACCTCAAGTTCATTCTTTCCTGCTCAAGAATCTGATATTCTTCCCTTTCACTTGGGTTTCTCAGGACAAGCAGCACCTGGTTTTATGGTCAGTAACTCTCAGCCTGATTGCAAAAAAGCCCCACCATCACCATCCCCCAGCATGAAACACCAGGATGATCTCTTAAAGAGAGCTCTCTCATGAATTTGAAATGAGGTTTTCAATGTGTTTTTGCCAATCCTGAGTATTTTTGGCCGTCTTTTCTTTCTTTGTAGAAGACTCTAGACAGACAGCGATATTCTCTGTCTGGCGTGAGTAGGGTGACTTAGACCTTCAGACAGAAAGAGAACAGAAGCAAAGCTCAGGGTTGTGGTAGCTGGTTCACTGTCAGCAGACTACACACAGGCCTTTCCCATGTGAAAACCAGCACAGCTGGTGGGGCTGAGGTGCCTGAAATATCTTGGCAATGTGACTCAAGCCCACACAAACTCTTTCAGGACAGCAGCATGAATTTGCCCAACATATCCATGATGATGAACTGTCATTATACAAAGTGAAATTCATGGTTTTCATCCTCTTGTAATGGTCAGTTGTCCACATCACTAAAATAACCTGTGCTAATTGGCACCTACCTCAGCAGAGAGCCCAATGATTAGAAAGATGTGTAGAGTGAACTCCAAGCTTGAGGTGATACCTCTGGGTCAGAGAGGAGCAAAAAATTGGCAAGACAAGTGAAACAGCCACTTCCTCTACCTGTGCTGTGGATGAATAAAGTACTTTATATTCCAAAACTGTCAATCTGGCTTTTTTTTTTCCCCCAGCAGCCCAAGTTTCCCTAACAAATAGAAATTAGATTTGTTCAAAATTCAACCTGTAGGGAAAGGAGCTTGGCTCTATTTTAATGGCCTCTTTATAAAGGAGCAGGAGAAATAATGGACAGTCTTCGTATTACTGTGTTAACAAGCTTCCATTGTTGATAATGGACACCCTAACACACTGTGGAGAACAAAGTGCATCAGGTCTGCACAAACTCGGCAAGGAGAGGGCTGGAAAACTGAAACCTTCCTGTTACTTTGCATCCTCTCCTAACTATTTCTATCTGTACAGGGAAAGTTTTCCCAATGTCAGGAGGTGAAAATGACAATTTATGTAGGGAGAGATACAGGGAGGCATCAGACACTAATAAAAAGTATTGGGATGAAAAAAAGAATTACTGAATTATTAGAGAAGAACAAAGTTTGATGGATTGTGAACAAAAATGAGCCTACAGGAGTGGAAAGCATCTTAATATCTGTTTGCCTCAAACAAAATTAAGTCTTGAAGGAATTATGAAGAGGAGCTTCCTAAGAAATGGTATTCGGGAGATAGAAATGGGAAAGGAGACAATAAACAGCAATGTATTTCAGGCACAAGCAGTTCTTTTACTGTGCCATTCCCAGTGTTGACACACATACATAACTTTTGACAGACTGAAATACAGAGCAGCAATGTCACCTCTGAATCCTGCCTTTACTCCTGCTGCAAAACCACCGGGCACAGCTGTGACTTTACAGGAGTCATAATCATGACCCAGAGGAAGAATATGAGTAAGTTCTAATCAGAGGAGGACAAATACACAGACTTTTTAAAGACATATGGGCAGAGGATCATTGTTGGTTGGCACTGGTGGAGAGAGCAGCAACAGTGTGAAGAGGTTTGCGGATTTTCTGCACTCAGCTGAAACCAAATATGGGCCACATCTTTGCCAAAGAGAAGGGACAGATTTGTGCCAGATTTAACACCCAGTGAATAAAGCCAACATTTTCCAGTACCACTGAGCAGTCTCAGATCCACCACCACTTGAAGTCTTGACTAGAAGATGATTTTGACCACAAGATGATTTTGATCATTAAAATGTAGGGTGGGCTGTTAAAGACATGTGTTGAGTGCATTGAAAGGTTCAGGTATGTGAATGGGTGGAGCATCTGTAACAGAAATACAAGAATGGGACCTAAAAGTCATTCCAACCACAGATAAAATAGCAATTACCTCCAATATTGTCCACAGAACAATATTTACTTAAATTCCTCCCCTTTCCCCTGGATCCCAGGAGCAGTGTTTGCCTTGCAGAGATCTCTTCTGTCGTCATTAGCAAAGCCTTGCATCAGAAAACTGATCAGCAATACTACTGTATCCATACACATAATATCTGAAATGAATTGACAGTTAGATTCTACAAAAAAGAAAAAAATCAGTATGAAAACAGACAATCCAAGCAAAACAAGTTTGTGTAAGGACAATTTCTATATTGTTTGCAAAATGAGAGATCTCAAATTCTCTTTATGGCTGCAGCATGTTAAAAGTTAATTAAGAGAAGTTTGGTTCCCTAGAAGTATTTCAGAAAGTCAATTTCTTTCCATTGGTATCAACATTTCCCTTTAAATATTTCTATCAAAAATCCATGAAAACTTTAAATTTCCAGTGGCTGAAGGAAAAAAAGAAATGCTTCCCAGCTTCTGAAAAATTAAATAGAGGAGTGATGACATTTCAGAGGAGAAAATTAGCCTGATTGAAATGCTAGTCTCTGACAAAAAAAAAAAAAGTTTCTATAAAAAACATTTTGATCAACAAAATTTTACATTCTGCCTCATATATACACGCTTGATTGAGCCATCTGTTCTATTGGGGTGACTCTTGGATAACCAGTATAGCCAAATAAACAAGAATGACTGGTACTTATTCAGGAGTAAATTAGAGTAAGCTTCAGAGAAACATAATTAGTTATTGCCAAAGAGCAAGAGTAATGTGTTGAGGTGTGAAATTATACCCCTTGTAGCACAGTAGGAAGAGAAGATTTGCCCCTTGTATGGATGCAAAGGAGATGGACCTCAATCTTTTTTCTCTTTGGAAGAAAAATGCTGCTCAGTTTGCAAGCCACTGAGCTATGGCATGAGGGGAGAGGGAGCAGGGAAGAGAAGGGGGAAAGAAAAGGCTGAAATGCTGAGCACCAGGGAAAAAATTCACTTCCTCACCAGCCTCTTTTCTGCCCAAGAAAACACCAATAGAAATGCCAGACATGTGCTGTCCTTCCTCCATGCAGGAACTTTCAGGTCCTCGGGTTTCCTCTCCACAATGTTTTGCTGCTGCATCCCTCACTCACCTACTCCACTCTAAAAACTTCTGCCCTGATCTAACCATCTTGGAGACCAAAGGAGGTGCCTCTGGATGACTTAGTATGCTTTCTTCCTAAATTATTATTCTGTTCATCATCCCACAAGGATGGCCCAGTTAGAAGAATGTGTCTGAAAAGATCAATAGGACATTATGGTTAGTGCCTCACAATGCAGCCATTCAAAGCTTCTCAGTGACAGCAGAGAACAAGCTTGGATTTTCTGGTCTAACACTGAAACTTCCCTGTGCTCAAGGAGAAGGAGAGCTTTCACTGCCTGCAAGTTTTGAAGAGATGGGAACATGGGGAGGAACAGAGCTGTCTAAAAATTTCCTTCACTCGCAACTTAAAATGATCTTCTATGTGGGTGAGGCAGGGGCCAGGCCCTGCAGGAGAGAGGGAAGGAGACCTGCACTGGATGCAATGATGTGATTGATGCCTCAAGAAAACAGCCAAGGATCTGGCCCAGAAATGTATTCAAAAACTTCGATTGTTCTTTTTGGAGGATAAATTTCCTGGGCATTGCAGCATAGACACTGATTTATTTGATGATTTTGTCACCTGAATAAAGGCGAAAAGTATTCCTTGCCTCCCTCTGCCTGCCATGTCCATTCAGATCAGCAGTTAATCCAGTGGGTTAACACTATAGACCCTCTTACTATTTGAAATTTGAGAGAAGCCGTTCCACTTCCTCCTGAGCTTCCATTGCTTGAAGCATTTTACTGCTAAGGAAGCAATTATGTTATCATTTTGCAACGATCACCACATTTCCACAGGTAACACTAATTCTATTCCATTTGTGAATAAAATGGCACTTTCATTGCACAGAACAGTAAGCATGGGCAGTGGCTATTTAACAAGTTAGCTCTCAGACAGTACTTTAAGAGGTCTAATTGTTTCTACCACACAACCAAACACATCTCCCCAAAGCCACTGAATGATTAGCAATTTTTTTACATCAGGAAAGACTGAAAGTTTTGAGGATAAAATATATTTTACTGTTTACTTTGAAATTTTTATGGAAAAAAAACCCCAATCTATCAAGCTGGCTGAGTTTGTTAAGTTACTGGACACCAGTTAACTGAATGAGAGTCACTGGAAACAGTTGAGTAAATATTTAAGAAGATCAAATGGAGGAACATTTGGTACAGCACAGCTTGCTGAAAGATTGCAAAGATACCAGCATGTTTCAGGAGAGGCAGGTCACGCCTCAGAAAATTGCTGGAATTCTTTGAAAGTGCTGTATTGCCAACAGGACAGACCAGGGAAATAGAGTGGACTTCGTTTTTCAAAGTATTTGACAAAGTTCCTTTCTTGAGGTTAATGACCTAAGGAGCCAAGGCACAGTACAGAAGAAAAGTTGCTGGAGTGAAAATTGACTTTAGGGCAAAAACCACAAGGAAACTGTAAATATAATTCGTGAGGTGGGAAGAGAGTTGCTGGTGCATTAGTAGGTGAAGAAATGTAGGGACCTTCCTGACTAATTTTTGTAATAATAGACTTCTGTTTTTGTGGGATTTTTTTGTTTGGCTGGGTTTTTTTGGTTTGGTTTTTTTTTGTTTGTTTGTTTGGTTTTTTGTTTTTGTTTGTTGTTGTTGGTTGGTTGGTTGGTTTTGGGAGGGGGTTGGGGGTTTTTTTTGTTTTTGTTTGTTGTTGTGGTTTTTTGGTTTGGGGGGTGGGGGATGGTGTTTGTTACTTCTTCCTTCTCTTAGTTTAAGTAATTATTTATAATGTACTGGATTCATAGCTTGAAGTCTGCAGATCTATTATTTTAACCCAGGAGCTGGTGGTACCCACATTCCTGCAAATTGGAGTTGCCCCCACGCCCTGTTCTGCAGACAGGAAAGGAAGGTTGAGCAGCCTGGCTGATTCCACTTGCCCACTCTGCTCCTGCCTTCCCTGCCCTGCACACTGCCTGAGGAGAGGGAATCAAGTCCAGGTTTTCCAAACAAATGCATTTTTCAAACATTATGGTCAAAAGTAGAGATTTTTTTCCCAAATTATATTGTAAAACCAACCCCCCCCAAAAAAGTAACCAATAACATTTTTACCACTTGTGAAAAAGCAATTCACAGATGCTATTATCCAGAAGAAATGTTGAAGGTCCAAAATCACATGGAACAAAAGGAAAAAAAATAGACCAGAGAAAAATTTCAGTAAATCCCATAAAGGGGTGCATCAAATATTAGAGTATGCATCTATAAAAAACTCAGCAGTGATCAATAAGACATTTCAATGGCTTTAAATAAGAAAGAATTGAAAAGTCAGTTGTCACAGAAAGCTAGTGGGCCCAGCTATGTACTTCAGAATGCAATTTCCAACACCACTTGCTGATAGAGTAATGATACCATTTTTAATAGCTTTTTATTTGTGTCTGTAACATCATGTGTTAATGATTTATTAACCATCTGTAATGATGTATATAAATGGACCGTGAATGTAGCAGGTGCTTATTACACATGGGTTTGATAAACTTGTATTCCTAGATTCGGTTCCCTTTTCTGTCACTTGTCCACATATCATGTTTTGAGACCTGAGTCCTGAGTCAATGGCAAAACCAGGGCCATGGAGAATTCAGAATGAGGTGTTTGGTGCAGAAAGACATCTGTTCCTTCTAGCTGACCACGTAGATAATAAACAGAAGGATTTAAAGGACCTGCAGTATGTGCACCAGTAAATTGTAAATGCACCTTAGCCCAGGTACACAGAACATAAACACAATATTGTCTTGAAGCAAAGAATAAAAAGCACCAATACTTGCTGAAAAGGCAAAGCAATGCTTTATAGTGTGGGAGGGAGATTTGGGAGCACTAGAAGAAAAATCCCCTGAGCTCCCAGCCCCATCTACAGCCCTGTACAGCTGCAGTGAACAAAGCAAATATGATTCTGTGTTATAGCATCGGAGCATGAGATAAATCAAGGGAGGCGGTAGTAATGTAAATGTTATATTTATAATGGAAATGCTGATACAACCCCTAACTTACAGAGGTGCTTGGCAGGAGCTGCCATAATATGGAAAGATATCATTTTAGCAATGTTTGCAGAGCCGATCATTGTATCTCAAAAGGAGCACCCTGTGCTTGCTCTTCAAGATGCAAACCATTGGCTATGAATCATCCAGAATGACTAAATACACACTGCACAAGCCTAACCTGGAGAGAGAAAGAAAAAAAAAAAAATTATTCAAATACTGTGTTTGTTCTTTACATTTCAAAGGCTGGAGGAAGTAATCAAATCCATAGTATTTTCTTCTTCTTCCTCAGGAAGTTGTATTAAAAAACTCTGTTGGTTTAGGAATTATTGATCTGAATTGACAGTGATGTTCTCAAATTCATATAAAAGAGCCATCTCATTAGAAGCCCATTTAAAGAATCTGTGGTTCAGAATTCACAAAAAAAGTTCTCATAGAACATTAAAACAAAGGAAGAAAATAATAAAACCAAAAATTTTTGAGAAGAGATGGTACAAATCATTTTGCTTTGGTATCATGTAATTTGTCAGAAGCAGACAGAAATTCTTATTTTAATTTTTGTAGGAAATGTTACAAACTTTTTAGCTTGACAAAACTAACACATTGGCAGAAACTTATTGAGAAGGTATGGCTGATAGGAACTGTCTTCTGATGCTGTTGGAGCTAAGTTGAGAAGGAGGTCCCATTAAATTTGATCCACGTGAAAGTGTTAATAGTGACCAAAACCAAACCTGACAACAAAAAAGCAAAACCTTTTTTTGCATTTTTAAATGCAATACTTTCTGAATCCTTGTGAAAGAAGTAAGGGGTTTTATATCAAAGTGCTGGATTAAATGAGGAAATTAAGTAACCAACACTAGAAATCAGAGCTCTGAAAAGAATATAGAAGTCTAAGAGTAAAAACTTAACACCCAGACATACTTTCGGGTGTATTAGAGCGCCTAATTCACAGGAGTCAAAGAGCTGGAGGGCTTCAAAAATACTCCAAAGTACCTATCATGTATATGAAAATAGGCTCAACCCTAAGAACAGGTAGCACACTGAAGGAAGTGAAATCAGCTCTTGAAAGAAGGGAGATGCAGCTCAGCAGTTCTGCATTCCCTCTGCTAATCACTATGAGACCCTCTCATCAACAAACAAATAACAGGTGAAGATGTAAAAGTTGCTGTGGAGAGAAGAGTATTAGAACAAAATGGTTTTGTACATGCAGTATCTGATAAACTCTAAAGATTGCTTCCATTCCTAGCTTCCATTCCTATGCTTTTTCTTCTCCCTCTTCACCAAAGTCAGGTCTAAAATCTATCCCACCCTTTTGACTTCAACACGAGCTGCTTTATCTGTTTCAAAAGAAGGTGAAGCTTCCATCCCACTTCAGGATGTAAGGTTGCTAGTTTAGGTACTGATGTGTTCCTCTAACATTTTAAAATAATTTTATTAGTGCAACATGGGCTTCAGGTAGATCCCTGCCGTGAGTACTGTTTGGTGCAGTCTCATTCTCTTCCCAAAGGGCCTTAAATCTTACATGGAATGTACAAACTCTTGAAAGAGAACAGACACCACAGAAATTTCAATTAAGGGAACATGAAGGAAGTGCAAAGAAAGTGTTTCCACTGGGTGAAATACAAAATCAAAAAACAACCTCCTAGCACTGACGTTCTTCCCTGGTTTCACCTTTGACCGGGAGCACCTGAGTTTTCAATGGAACGGACAGGATAGGCAAGGACTTGGCAGTACAGGAACGGACTTTGGAGCTTGGCCACCCACCTTCCCCTTCTTGACAGCCAGGTATGATGGGGTTTCTCCTCAAAAACTCTGTAGCAACCCCAGATCACAAGGTGGGGGAAAAAACCCACATGGGAGAAGTTGTATTAGAATCACTGGGATATCTCCAAGTCAGATGGAAGGTTTACCATGTCCTCGAAATAAGCATTTAAACTTGCATAGCTTAATAGCCACTGTGCCTGAAGTTATACACCTGCCTGTGCATGTTACCAGAGCAAGGCCCCGGTCATTGTTGTGGAGACAATTCCTTGCACAGAAGATACAGAAAAACAGAGGTATGACAGCTCATTTTCCATTAAAATTGATTAATGTCTGTCCTTTTGCACTGAGGGTGTTTATGACACTGGTGATTCACAGGAAAACAAGGGCTATGGAGGTGACCATGCTCATAAAACACTAAAACCTTTACTAACAAACAGGAATGGTGATAAATATGCTGTGCAAGAGGTATTGGATTTATACTGGAGCAAATTAAGAAGAAAGAGCATCAGAGATATACATTTCAGAGCCACTTGAGCTGTAACAGAGCCTCGCAGTAACTGGAAATGCCAACTTCTCTCCAGCATTTTCTAAGCTAGTCTTGATCGTCACAAAGAATCCTAGCTGTTGGTACATAGGGTTGCAGCTCTGCTTTTTGCATAAAAATTCATGAGACAGGATCTATTTCAACTGTCTCATACAGCAGTGAAGAGGAAAAAAAAAAAAAAAAAAAAAAAAAAAAAGTTTAGCCTTACAACTGAGACAGGATTCATTTTGAGTAATGATTGCAAACCAGCAGTGGAAATTACAGATGCTGCTTGGTTCACTATTATTTTGCAGCTTCTCCAGTAATCTTCAGTGATCATTTTTAACAGCATGTCTGATAGCTTTCAAAACATAACTGGAAAGGATACTTTTGTGGAGAGTATGGCTACTCAGAGAGGAAATCAATCTCTGCTGCTCAGGGAGTCAGCTTCGTGGGTAATATCCTAATGTACAGTGGTAGAAGGGTCTTGGCAAAACACAATACAGGCAAGCCTGACTTGTGTAGGATAATAAGGAGCTGAGGTGACCCAAAAAATAACATTAGTATAAAAAAATACCAAGTAAATAAAAAGTACCAGTAAAACAAGTAAACAGTAAGAATGCTCTCTTAAAAAGATTAATTACTCCATGAGGATGAAGATGAATAAGGACTCTTGTCAGACTGATGACGTTCATGCAGAACCTGGCAAAGCAGACATGTCAATAAGTAATGGCAACAACCACATGAAATCACTGTCTGCTTTGTGGCCCATGCAAGTGGATATTGTGGTCCCCCGTCCACTGATACTGGATATATACCAGTGTCATGTGAGCCACCATATCACACCATCTGCAGGCTCAGCCAAGAGGCCCTAGACTGAACAGGAATGCAGAACTATCTCCTTACAGTTTAAAGAACACTTGAAGCAAATAATTCCCCCCCAAAAAACAGAAAAAGGCTACGGTGGAGGAAGCAGGAGGGTTTTTGCTAAGGTGGTTGAGCAATTATATTAGCTCAGGGATTCTTTGGTTTTCTATTACAGCCTGCAGAATGAAAACAATGTTCAAATTTACATTTAAACCACTCTGGAGCCCTCACGGCAAAGAGGACAGACAAGGACCTCCTCTGTCCCTGATCCCACCTGTCAGTGTCCTTCTGCTATGACACACCTCCTGCTTCCACTCAAGCTCAGCATCTCTAACACACCTCACTGAGGTTTGCCCAATTGTTCTACAAGCCAGGGTTGCTCTGAGTCACAGGCTTTGGCCAAACCTACATCTTTCTGTTGTTTTTTCTTTTTGCTGCTTAATGCACCATTTCAGTGGTCCTGGCCATTCGTTCATGTTCAAGACAAACACATGGTGTACACACACATACATATCTATTTCAAAGAACGTATTAAGTGCAGTCCCAGCTACATTGCAAGGTGCAATTTAATACCGGCAATTAACTGTGCACATATTTTTGTACCAGTGAGCTGCAGCAGCACAAGTGCTAGCAGTTAGATGTCTTTTCATATGGTGAAGTTTAAAAATAACTTTAGGGTACTTTTGTCATGGCAAATGCTTGAACAAGGTATTATTAGAGCAGTTATTCACACAAGCTGCAGACAAAATCCTGACCATGATAGACAGTAGAGGCATTTATACAAAATGCAAAAGAGATTAAAAATATAACCAGGAAATATGCAAACGCTTGGATTTTGACAATGTCTACAGCCAGGACCATATTCTGGCTCTCTGTTTTATTTGCTTAAAAATTAATAAGCAAAAACATCATAGGCAAAAATTCACCATGGTGTTAGAACTGCACAATATTCATTCACTCTTTCTGTTTTATCCTAGATAAATAACTTTGTACTGGTTGATTTTCGACTTTGGGAGCCCTTCCAAGTGAGACCATTAAAACATAATTTCTTACCAAGAAAAGGAACGTGGAAGGAAATGCACAGGAGCACGTGCCAGAAACCCCATCAATCAATGGCAAGTGAGATCCTTTGTCATTTTATCCTGGATAAATGTGATGAACTGGACTGCAAACCTGCCATGTATTGATTACTATCATATGGACACAAATGAGTTTGCTGGACTGGCACCAGTCCTACAGGACTGAATTCAGGATGGGAAATGCTTTGCAACCCTAAACCCCAGTTCCCCAGTGGCTCCTCCACGTGTTGTGTGCAGCAGGAATGGGTGCAGCTGCAAGACACAAGGTTCAGTGGCAGGGAGCCAGTGCTGACCCTGAGGAACAATGACAGCTTTGAGCAGGGAGTGTACATCAAAACAGGGAGCCTGCAGGGAGGGAAAGGAAAAACCATCCCAACATTTCCATGTCAGCTTCTCCAAGGCTTTGTTTCCACCCATCTGAGCAGACCTGTGACACTGTGGGCCCTGCCCATGCAGAACTGAGGGAGGAGGTAGTGTTTTAGCTGGCTGCAGTTAAAGAGGTTCTCTCCACAAGTGACTGACTGCTGCTGCCGTGGTGTCTGATGCAAGCTTGTATTTTGTCACACTTTAAGCCTGTGGAAGTACTCAGAAGTGTGTCTACATATTCTGTAACCAACAAATTCAAAGAAAGGTGAAATATAGACTATTTACATTTGGAGGTACTGAACAGTAATCAGTACTGATAGATAATGGTTAAGAATGCAGGTGGATAAAGCACCCTTCTCCAGGGATTACATTCTTGTTCCTAATCACTTCTGCTCATTGATTTCTTCCCCTCCTCTTCTGTTTCTGAAGAAATAGAACAGCTATAGGAGTTGAAGCTCATTTTCTCTCCAGGATTCAGATTTCAGAACTCCTCAGCACACAAAATGGAGTCCTTATTCTGTCCTTATTCTGTAATTAAATCTGTTCATCAGTGGCTCCCTACACTTCCGAAGCAGAGCTGGGCTTTTCTTCCTGGGTGGGTCACAATGGGCAAGAGGAGAAAACGTGAGAGCAGCCACATCTGTGTTGCAATAAGCAGCCTGTTCCAACTGAACGCTACTGTAAGTAACACATCCTTCCACCAGAAGGACAACAGCCCAGGTACCAAATAGTTATCCAATATCATTTCTATGGAAGTCAGTAAGACCTGGAAATAAAGCAAAATTATCAGGCTCAACACAAAAAGACAAACCAAGCCAAACTGAATTTTAAAAAAAATTGAAAACCCCCCCCCCCCAAAAAACACTAAAACCAAACCAAAACAAACAAAAACCCCCAAAAAACAAAAACCCCAAAATAAACAACCCCCCAAAACCAAAAAACAAATGAACAAAAAACACTCAAAAAACAAACATAAAACCACAAAAAACCCCAAAGAAAAAAAATAATCCCACAAAACAGAAAACCACAAACAAACAAACAATCAAACAAACAAAACCAACCCCCAGTATAAATGTTTTGCCAAAGCTATCATTTTTATCATGAATCTCATGACACTTGCTGTTTTCTTGAAGCCCTGTCTCAAGAAGGAATGAAACAGTTTTCACTTTTAATTAAAAAATCTTTCTAGAGTTTGGGTATGACAAAACAAACAAACAAACAAACAAACAAATAAATAAATAAATAAATTCAGAATGTGCTCTGACAAACTTGAGAAATAAGAAACCAAATGAAAAGAATGCTCTTTCATTATTAGAAAGAAACAATGGTAAGTTAATTTTTAACCTGTGTGATTTTTGAGATCTGATTTATGAATTTGAAGTCCTCTCCCAGCAATATTCTTCCCTTCTCTGGAAGTCCACAGAACAAATACATTATTCCTTCTCAAATGTCTTCTTGAAACTCACCCTGGAGAGCACAAACCCCTGTCCAAGCTGCACATGCTCTGCCAGGTCTCCTATAAGGGTTCACTGATACCTTGAATTCTGCTGTCTCATGACTCATCCTCTCCTGCCTTACACTTGGGTATTGATGAAAAAGTCACAGTCCAGTCACTGCAACTTAAGAAGTTAACAATAGGTGAAACATCAGCGGTGCTCACACTGTTCCCATGTGGAAGCTTCAATGAAACATTAATTTTAGCTGGCTTAACTGACAGGTGAAAATGTACCATGAGTCCTTGCAGTAGCCACACATTTCAGCAGCGAAATTTAGGGTGCTGCAGTTGTTGCACATGCAGAAGTTGCTTGCACTTCTGTCTGATATGTCCTGATGCATTTCCAGCACCACAACTGATATATTTCTGGACCCCTCTGCATCCTCACTGGAGCATGGAGCACTACCTCCTTGAAGAAGATACAGATATACTGAAATACACAAGGCCATGGCCTTAAAACTAATGGGTTTTCTGACAGAGGCAGAACAGAAGAAGAGTAAATTCATAATGACACAGGCCCTGTTGTGGTTTGAAAATTCCATTCCAGCCATCTGTGTTTTCCTGATTGAGCTTACTGCTGTTAAAGCTGTAATTATTCACTCAATTTGTAGTATACTGTAGATACCCAGAGCACCTTGTGTTAATATATTAGGAACGAGACACAATCCGCCCCCCATCTCCATATTCATAGATGAACACTGCAAGTGAATTGCTGACAGAATGTTTCCTGGGGTGGAAAGAATGGAAAAGTTTCTGTTTTATGCGTTGCCAGAGGGAATAGTTTCTAATGCACAACTTGTGCATTTGGTGGAAAAGGAGCACATTCCGAAAAGTAACACCCTTAGCTCAAGGTTTTCCATTATTGAGTTGTTTTTATTTTATTTACAATGCAAACAAAAATGCTGATTATCATGACTCAACACTCTGTGAGAGAGATAGAAGCAGTAAATAGAGTAGGCAATGAGACAGAGAGACTTGCCACCACATCCAGGGCACAGCATTTCTGCAGGTTTCAGATATTTTGGGAATGATGTTCCTTTGCCATGCACATAGACATTTCTTGCAACTGATAAGAGGCCCAGTATCTGACTCTCTCTTCTACCCTCCTGTGGCTTTCTTAAAATCTGTAAATATTTTTATGGTTTTTTGTTAGATAGTGATTTTGCAACATTTGGAGACACTTAAATTAATATAGTCCTGAGCTAAAATGCTCATGCAGAAATTATTAGAACTCTGCAGAGGTGGTACACACCAGCCTTACCTTGCCAGCTGTCACCTGTTTAGACACACCTTTGGGTCAGGGTTATGTCTGAATCAAGAGTCCCACCTGATGTTGTAGGATTGTTTGAGACAATATGAGGTAGAAAACAAACATCCACGACCACTTCTCACCACCAACAACCTCACAAAAATTTTAGTGGGGTCCCCTGACTACAATTTGGGCAACAATTGCCTTGCCTGAACTCATTGTTAAGTGTCATTAGCCATAAAACATTCCACATGATCCTAATCTGCTTGGTGGGAGGAAAGGCACTCCAGGAATTGTCAGATCAGGCTTGGAGGAAGTTTCATTGACTTCACTGGTGAGCATCTGTGCTGCCTCCAGCCTTTTGGGACCACAAGTATTACTTGAAGGTCCTACAACATGTCTGAGAATTGGGTTCATTACAGTTGTATTGGGTTTTTATGGCCAGTTTTTAGTAGCCACACTCTCACTGCCCTGTAGCTGGATAGGGGAGAGAAAACGTAATGAATAATTCATGAATTGAAATAAGGGCTAGGAGAGATCACTCACCAAATACTGGCATGGGGGAAACAGACTGAATTAGAGATAGTAATTGAATTTGTTGCTAACAAAATCAGAGCAGGGTAATGAGAAGTAAATCCAACCCATAAAACCAGCTTCCTCCTGTCCAACTGAACCTCCACCCCCAGGAGGTACAAAGACACAGAGAATGGAGGTTGCATCCATTCATCACATGTTTTTTCCTCCAGCCGCTCAGGGTGAGGAGTCATTCTCCTGGTGCACCATGGAGTCCCTCCCACGGGAAACAGTTCTCCATGAACTGCTCTGAGGTGAGTCCGTTCCAAGAGCAACAGTTCTCCATGAACTGCTGCCATGTGGGTCACGCTTCCACAGGGTCAGTCCTTCAGTCACAACCTGCTCCAGTGTGGAGTCCTCTCTCCACAGGGGCGCAGCCTCTCTCAGGCATTCCCCTGCTCCAGCATGGGCTCCTCCAGGGGCCGCAGTTGGCCGTGCTCCTCCATGCCCTCCATGGGCTGCAGGGGCACAAGAGGTTTTCATTTCCCCTTTATTGATTGGAGACTGATGTTTGAGTAACCATGCAGGATAACACAACTGAATAATATGAATCCTCCTCTACAGTCAAGCATGACAGTGTGAGAGGACAGACTGGATCAGAAAGGAAAACCTTAAACTAGATTTCAGGAATCTTTCAAGGACATGGGTAATCTGGCTACCAGTTCCCAGATATGAGTGGCCTTGGTCATTCAGTAGCTCACGGCTTCACGTCTATACCAAAGATACCTGGCAAAATGAAAAGGAAAATTAAAGAGAAAACAAGAAGAATGGGGAGAACATTGCCACTCTGGTGGCATAAGGACATTGACCAATGGGACTTGAAAGGCAGGAATTCCAGACTTAAGAAACCATCAAAAACAAAAGTAGTCTTTTGTAGCCTATTCACAATTGTTTTGCCTGGCAACTTGAAATTCACACCGCTGCTGGTTTTAGTTTTGAGGCAGAAAGTGCTACTGTCTGTGCAGGTTTCAGATGGAATTCAAAGCCCTCCATGAGGAAGAACTCTTCCACCACTGTATCAGAATTGCCATCAGCTGGGAACAGCAAATGTGGTCCCATGGGTGGAACATATGTTGGCAAAAATAACCCAAAGGAGAAATTCTTCCATTTCCATAAACTCAGGATGATGTTGGACCACTCTTGACTCTCATCAGTCTGGCACATTTCAAAACCCATGTGGGGATATTCTGTATGATGAAAGCCTAATTCCCTGCAGTATGTAAGTGTTTAAATACACAAATACCCTTTCTAAAAGGATTTTGTGTTAAGAGTATTTTTTTCCACTAAATTTGAGGAGTTATAGAAATACAAAATGCCATCATGTACTAACTGGAATACAAAATAAAGAACGCATTTGAGATCTAGTACATGTGGAGTTGGCTTTTTTGTTTGTTTTTTTGTTTTGTTTTTTAAGATTAATTTATTTCATATATCCATGTTAATGTGATATTAGCATTTGTATTAAGGACACCTGAGTGCCCCAGCTGAGGCCAGATCCCTGTGGTGCCAGGAACTGAACACACCCAGGGGTTAGAAATCATATTAGTTCCTTCCTTAGATGTTCTGAGACAAATAAATAGAAGAAACACGTTTTCTCATTTTACAGTCGGGCAGCTGAGGAACAAAGAAATTAATCACCCTCCACAGAGCTGGAAGTACACACCTGTATTTCTTAGCCCTACACCTAAGTGGTAAGGTTATTTTTTCTTCCATATCTTTTCTTTAAGAGCCTTTACATTTTGTTAATTAAACACAAGTGACAGTGACTTCCGTCATGCTCAAAAAGAAAGCACATATTTTCCTTGCCGTAAAGAGACTCTGCTGTCCATCCGCTATAGGACATGTCTATGTATTTTTCCCAGGCAATTGTCTTCCCACTGTATGGTGTCTTAGTTCTGTCTTTATACCATGTATATAAACTATGAACTGAAGCAATTTCTCGTGTCTTTAAATTGGACATAATAATCTCTCCCCCCATTAAAACAAAATAAATTTAAAATGGCCATCTATTTGTAGAACTTGGCAAACGGGCTTCTATTTTCAAAAGAGGATAGCTGCACTGGTGGAGTGAGCTCCCCCCACAAAGCATGTGGGTGTGTTCCTGAGCAAGACTTTGGCAGATATGGCAGAGGAGATGAGTACTGTGAAAATACTGCAGGAAGTGGGAACTTGTCATTGACTGCTCCAACCAGCAGAGTTGTTTTATTGACACATACATCCAAGTGCATATTTGTGTATGTTTGTATGGAAACTGAGGACCCTGTCCAAGCCAACGGTAAAGAAAATACAGCTGGATCCAGGGCACAGTGTCTCATTTCTAAGGATACTCTACAGATTCCAAAAAAAGCAAAGCATAAGTAGTTGTTCTTCCCAGTGTCCATCTCAGATTGCTGGAGACATCAGAGGGACACAACAGTAGAGAAGCTGCAGATATGGACTAAAATTATCTGAAAGAAGAAAACCCTAGTAACTTCCATGGCCTTTTGATAAGGTCTCCAGGGAGCAGATGATCAGCAGAGATACCATTGTGAAACCGTACAGCGTTTCCTCTCTGTCTGTGTTACATATTTAGCAATGTACTATCAGGAATGCAGAGGACAGCATTACTTCTTGATTATACAATATCATGTATCTATTCAAACTTTTCTGTGGAAGACAGGAGCATAATACATTATAAAACTATTTATTTTTCTTCCACTTCTAATTTTTTTTTTTTCTCCAGTCAATCCCAACTGGTTGGTTTCAACATCCATGATACATGAACTTTACTTCAGCCTTCATTCAGATATATCCACTAGAGATGAAAGATGGAAATAGAGCAGGAAAAGTTTGGTTATAGCAGGAGAAAAAAAACCCACATTCTGACCTGCATCTGAAATTTATTTTGTAGTAAAATTTAATTTTTTTTTCCTTTAAAAGGGAAGAGTTTCCTTCCTCTTCAGCTTACCAAGAAAATTCTTAACATTGTTTTGCTGTGTTACAGATGAACATAGGCTTTGGCTAAATGAGGTATAAAGGTTGTGATAGATAATCTGCTGCTGTTCAAATCACTGGACACAATCCCAAGACTCAGGTGGAAATTAGTGTCTTTCAGACAAATCTTCCTTCTCCTAATGTTGTCTTTCTCCCTTATGTATTGGACTGGTAGATTGACCAGAAAATTTAGAGGGAAAAAAAAACCCAAACAAAAACAAACAAACCAACCAACCAATCAAACAAACAAACAAACAAAAACTTACAAAAAACCCCCCAACAACAACAAAGAGATTCTTGACTGACCCAGAAGAGGAACAAATCTTCTGGCACTTTTCCAGAAGCCCTGACATTGAGGTTATTAGAGAAATCCAATCACATGCTTTACAATTAGAGCTCAGGTTATCAAAATAACTGGCGTGTTTTCCATCACCTCCAGGGTGAAAGGTGACAGAAAACAGCAAACTAACAGAGGACTGAAAATACAATTGTCAAGCATATGGGCAAAGCACAACAATTAGGGAATGACCATTGGGATTAGGGTCCTCAGCCCTACATAAGAACTCTAACAATGGAGTTGAAGCATGACTGACAGAGGATCATTACTGCACTGTTTGGAGCTTGGATCCTGTAAAGCCCCTCACTGGACCCCTGACATAAAACTAATTAAATAAATTAGATAGAAAGATGACATGTCCTTGACATTTGGGGCCATAGACACTGCTCATTGTTCCATGACACACATGCAATGATGGGGAAAAATATCTTAAGGAACTCAAGTATGTCCAACATTATAAAGCTCTAATTTCAGTGACAATTCTTCAGGCAGTCACTAGAAAGAGTTAAAATAGTCCAGCAATTCCCCAGTCTTCCCTGTCTATCTCCTAATTCCATCACCTGCTGCCATACAGAGAATCTCAGGTTAAACGATTTGATCATGCCTCCTCTATCCAAGGCAATTACACAGGGAAGCAGGAAGGTGCTGAGAATTTGAATGGTGTCAGCACGGGGTGAGACTTCTGTGCTGTGCAGGGCTGTTCCCTCACATTGGGCCCTTACAGGAATTCAGAAGTTGGATGAGTTGGATTCCAGCGACACAAATTCAACCCACCAGGCAGCACAAAACAATGAGCAAACGCCTGCAAGGGTTGTGAAGAGTAAAAGGAGCGTGCAGGCTCCCAAGACTATACTTAGTTTTGTTTATCATCAATGATTAACCCTGCTCTAATTTACACCCCGCTAAGCGTACCCAGATCACAATCCCTTTGTGTGAGGAACAACACAGGATTCAAGATCCAACTCTTGTTTTTCATTCCTTTAAGCAACAGCTGACATGAAGTCTTGTTCCAGATTGTCTCTTAACAGCCTGTGGAGGGATCATGTATTCTGGGCACCAAACCAGCATCAACACGCCGGGTGGGGATAGATGGTGAGAGGAGAAAGGCAAGTGGAGGTACGAGTATCTTGCCAAAACAAAACAGCAGAACTTTCTGGCTTCTCCCCAGTCTTCACAATTTACTGTCCTTCTCAAAGGAAGGTGGAAACCCCAGCAAGGAGAATTCTTTGCATATCCCTGACCAGGTTGTTCTGAATGCAGGAGAAAAGAGTGCTTGCCTTGGTTGTGCAGGAATGGGTAGTTATATCACACAACACTGTCAGCAGGCACAACTAGGGAATATGCCACTTAGGAAGTAAAGAAGTTCCAGGCAGCAGTTAAGTTGAGCTATTTGCACAATTTACCTGGGAAGAAATAATACCTTTCTTGTGCAGAAGTACAGAAAGTACATGGTAACACAACAGAAACATGTTCTTAAGTAAACTAGTGTTAAAAAAAGCTGTTATAACAATGAAATGGTTGGGCATTCAGGTTAATGCGTTTGCCAGGGTTTCTACAGCAACACAGTGAATTAACTTTCAATCATGGTGAAATAGACTTCTGTTTTGACTATGTAGGAGTTCAATTCACATGTCTTCCACTCTCCAGCTTGCTCGCTCTCCTTGACTCTTTTCAGGGCAGAAAAGAGAATGAAGGAGGCACCACCCGCCATCCATTCAGCTTGACAATGTGGCTGCTAAAGTGCACATGTACGGACTGACCACTTCACTGTGCTTGCAGACCAGCTGTTACCTTCTAAAGGTGAATCTGCTGCTGTACATTGAGCTTGGGTGATGCTGAGTGTTTCAGAGTCCTGTTGGCTTCAAAGGGAAATCCAATATTTTCTATACCCTTCCTCCACTCCAGGATTGAGGCCTCTAAGAAGCAGTTCAAAAGAGTACTACAACACACATTTAAGACTGGGCCTTTTGTACCTTTTTTTAGGATGCTTTGAACATTCTCCTTTACCTGCCCTCATGTGTTATGTAGAAGAAACATAACTGGTTTATTAATGCTAGCGTCAAAGTCATATACACATGCATAGACACACTCTCAGACAAATCCCTCTATTACAATAAATATCCCATAAAAAAATTACATACCCTTAATATATTCAACAGCAAAATAGCAGCTGTTACATAGTTTGAGGGTTTTTTATTTTTAACTTATTAATATGCTGATCAGATTCTTGTAATCAGAAACAAGGGACATTTATCTCATAAAATATGTAAACTGCATTTTATCTAAAAAAAGGAAAAAAAAAAAAAAAAAAAAAAGGAAAATGTCAAAGACGTAGCTTTTTTCCTTTCTTTATTTTGTTTCATGAGGTAAGAAGACATCTGCAAGTGGAGTTGAAAGTGACTGCATGTTACCACCACAGGCTCTAAGCAGTAAATGAGAGATCAAGAGAAACAGACAGCTTTTGGCCCATGGTTTAATTTTTGTTCTGATCAGTGGCTGCTCTGAGAGCAGTTCTAAGTCACAGTTCATGTAAACAGAGTTGGTGGGTGCCTCTACACCCACCTCAGAAGAATCGTGTTTACAGAAGGTATCCCTTGTGAACAGAGACAAACAGGAACCCCAGGGATTTAGGTCAGCACCTACAAGGAGAATGGGACCCCTTTTAGTCACAACACCACCACTAGACAAGGAGAAGAAGGGCTGGCCTTCTCATTTGCTTCCATAGACAATTTCTTCAGAAGATATGCCAAAGATTTCAAGGAAAGATGTGAAGGCAGGAGCCATGAATTGGCAGGGAATAGATTTGGGTTTGAGCATCCGCACTTCAGGGACTTTGGTATCAAATCTGAGGTGTTTTAAACAGACCTGATAAGGAACAAGAAGCTGTTTGGTGGTTTCTGAAAATCTCAGCTTCCACACAGCAAACTGAATAAGATCAAAAACTTGGAGTAGCTATGTGTTTAGTCAGGGACCAATTTAGGAGAAAAAAACCTGAAAATTCAGAACTAAACAAAGCAGAGCTGCATTTTTAACTTAGAGACAACAAATGTTTATATTTTATTGAGCTGAGAACATTGAGCTCTTTAGATGTTTTTACACTTTAATCAATATCCTTCCCCAGGTTCATTAAAAACAGGAGTGAATGTTTCAAAAACATGAGTAGGAAGAGCAATGCAAAAGATACATGAGTTGGATCAGTTAAGTTGTTTTCTAGCAATGAACTACAATTAAAAATAATTGGACCTTCTTGGGCTTGCCATACATCTCTTCAGAGCGAACAGCACTCTGGTCATCTCCACCACAGCCAATCAAGAGATACCTTCACAGTGATGATTGTACCAAATCTGGTTTATACTGACACAGTAGGATTTGTCATCCAATCTTCCATGAACAGATCCAGTTCAACAAAGATAAATCCAGTGAGACTAGTCCAGTTATATGCACAAAAAACCAGAATAACCTTTGCAGAAGCTTGGAGGAAACCAGGTAGTTAAAACCGAACAGACAAACACTGAGTGGGTGAAGCTAATAGCTAAAATTTTTGCTTTGATTTTTCCAAATTGAAGGGTGTCTACAGCTGCAGCTTTTTTATTTGTTTCCATCATTAATCTACCATAAATTAATTGCAAACTGTGCTTCAGATATCAAATGCATATATCAAATAAGTCTGAATATAAATTTTATATCTAGAGGAAACTTCTGATTTAATATCCCTGCAAAAGAGGAAAACTTTGAGAAGGATGCTCCAGGAACCATGAATTCTGCCTGAAATAAACAGGCATTTTTGCTTGGGATTTTTTTCGCTGAGTGTCTGTAGTGCTGTATTAAGTCCAAACTTACCTACCCTGAACACCATTAAACAGATATATTTGGGAGGTTCAGGATTTGTTAGAAGCCAGATGAACATGTGTGGTAAAATGCCTGTACAAAATCTGTGTCCTGCCTCTTTCCTCAGGAATCTGGTAGTGGTCAAAAATCAGGATAAGGAACTGTATTGGCCTTTGGTGTGTTCTGCCATCCTTATGTTCTGTCTTGTGGATGCAAATTGTGACTCGTGGTACAGCTGAAGAGGAGTTCAACAGAAGTTAAAACCAGTGCTCCTGAGGACCGTCAAAGACGCAGAGGCAGCCCTGGGCTGTTCTACAGGCAATGAGACACAACAGATTCTGTAGTCAAATAACAGCTCAGGTTATTTGTCAGTCAAATAAGAGACTCACACCTGCACCTGCTGTAGTGCAAATGTAGCAGTTTCACCACAGAGTGCCCCACACTGACTTCATATCTTTCTCTGAAGAACTGTAGCCAAAGGAAGAAAATAACTAAAGGATTAATTTGAAGTGAAAATTTTGATTTTGATTTTTTTTTTTTTAATGCATTTCTGTAGAAGGTGTTCTACATCTGATAGCCTTGCTAGACAGATCATTTATCCACCATGGTCACTGAAATGAAAATTGAAAGACACAAGTTCTGTTTGCATATTTGCTCTTTCGGTCCTTATTTACAGGATGCTGGTGAAATTTGTAGAATATAATGCCAACACTGACCTCAGAAAGAAAACGCTCTCAGTTTTCAAATCTTTGGGAAAACCTTGGTAGGTCAGAAAGTAGAGGCACTCACAGGACAGTAAGAGGCACTTAGTCTCAGACCTTGGGCTGCCACTTGCTACTTTTACACCAACAAGCTCCAGAGTTCCTGCATGACATATGACAACAGCAGAATAAGTCCGGTTCAGGTATTGGCACATCTGCATCCTCTAAGGTTTCAAGCTATACAAAGAGGCTTAAAGCCTTGCTCAGAAAGACTGAGAACTAAAAAATCCAATGCTCACTGATAAGGCAGATCTCGGTCAGTCAGACCCAGCAAACAGTCTGGCAAATGTTACTGATGACCTATGGAAAACAAAGCACTGGAACCAGCATAAGATGATTGCAGGAATGATGACCTCAGAGTGAGAAGAGTGATCTTCCTGCACTGAAGTTTCCTAAACTGATGTCCAAACAGCAACTTTGAAAATGTTTTCAGACAGCAACTAGGAAAAAAAAGGGGGTTCGGAAGGAAGTTAGATTCAAAGGAGGTGGGAAGCAACCTAGAAATAGATTATTCATGAATCAGACCAGAGAACTGGACTCCGAGGTCTTATTTTCTGTGCCAGCATGAAAAAGAAGGAAGGAAACTACAACTATAGAAGTAGCATTCATGTATTCCTGGCTGAAGTCATCTCCAGGCCACTTGTCTGCTTTGCTGGTGGAACTGTCTTGGTCCACAGCAGAAAAGTAGTTTACAAGGCATTTGCAGGCCCTGTAAAATACGATGATCATGAGAATAAAATTAAAGTGCAGAATGTCACAAAATTGAAGTATCATGTTCCTTAAAGTTAAAGGTAATCAAGTGGTCAATAGAGAAGACACAAACTTTAGTGTTCAGGACAGAGGTCCAGGTAACAGAGTCTGATAAATTACAAAAATTTTGCACAGTTACAGGAGGAAATCATGTTTCTGTCTCCTCAAAGAATACAACAAATGGGATATTGAAAAGCTAAACTGTATCACAGTGTTCTTTGCACATCCTGTATGCACTGCTCACCTTTAAGCTCACCAAAGACATCAATGAAAATATAAAATTTAGAAAATAATCTCCTGCATTCTGGGCTTGAAAAAAAGGATACTAATCAGCCCAGCAGGCTTCAGCAAGGAAAGATAGAACTCTTGAATCAGACTCATAAGATTGACTAACTTTAATAATATGGCACAGCACTGTCCCTTGGGCTTGTTGCGTACACAAGTCTCTGTGACTTTTTTGAAGTGCCATGCTTTTTTACCATGTCAGAAGAGCAAAGGACTTTAAAACTTTCACAAGTAATATATATTTTTAAATTTTTTTCTTTTTTTTTTTTTTTTTAATTTAGACAAGCACAGAAGCTTTCTCTTAGATCCTTCAGAAGCTGTAGAAGTTAACATGTCATCTGGATGTCCCTGAAGTGTAACAACAGAAACTTAGCGGCTGCTGTTATCAGCCTTCTGCACCACAAAGACAAAATTCAGACTTTGGACTCAAAAAAAAAAGAAAAAATTCTTCTCACTCTTAAGGCATTCCAGTCTTAATCAAGGACAGTCACACAGAGGTATTTTGAGATGCAAACCTGACCTGCTGGGTCAGAAGTTGCGAGTGGACAGCTAGTGCCAAAGGCAATGGAAAGGAAAGGAATGGCTGTGCCAGCAATGTCCAAAGCTGTGTCCAGGCTCACAGAATGGCTATGTGCTGATCACACTACTGTGGAATTTTGTGTCTGCTACAGATTCTCAATTGCATCAAGCCGTAGCAGCTGTAGATCTATACAATCAGAATGGCTGCGAAGGAGGAGGTGAGGGTGAGCCTGCTCCTCAGAGATTTTTAGAGGAGGGAAAATCATCTCAATGTTGGAAAAATAAAGCTAAAGACATCACTACCAGAGGCAATAATGTGGCCTCCCCTAACAGGCATTTTTAACCCACAGAACATCTCATGCTCAGATAGACATCTCAAGTAGGTCACTGGCTTGTACCCTAGAAAGATTTATTCTTTTCCATTGCCTATAAAAAGAAACTCAGATGATTAGCTCAGATTTAGATATCTAGAATTAAGTGAGCTAAGATGCTTTCATCACAAGAAGATACGATTATGTGCTTTTTTATTTAAACAAGGAATAGAAACATTATGCTTCTGTGAAGAATCCCTTTCAGCCTGGCAAATAATTCTGGTCTTACAATGCAGAAAGATGGTTACCTCAGGCACATGAAAATTGCAGATACCTCAGCACAGCTGTAATTCATTGAAGGGCACCACATGTGAACAAAGTCTTCAGGCGTAAGTAATGCTAAAAAGCAGCATTAGAACTTATTATCCAAATTGTTACAAAAGATGAAATTTTGGTCACATTGACTCTACATGATTAAAGTATGTAGAGAGAGAAAAATTGTCCTTTAGCAAGGGCTATAACTTCAGACCTCTGACTGCTGAAATTTGCTGCATCTCCATTGACTCCAGCATGCCTCTACTAAATTACTCTGTAATGAATCTGCTCGTTCCTACCAAACTGAGGTGTTCAGCTAATTATCAGAACACTCACCTTGCTTTACATCACAGGTGGAGCTGCAGTGGTCTGATAGTCCATTTTTCCACAGAAATTCTCCTGAAACCTTGACAGCAACAGACACTTTTGGCTGGTCAAATACTCCAGCTGCTCTACTGGCAAATACTCCCTCATTTCTGTAATTATTTTATGCTTTTAAAAAACTTCTATTGGATTGGGTGTTTTGTTTGCAGTATTGTCTAATGAACAGCAGAGGATGCACAAAGAATACATGGACTGGAAAGTACAAGGTGTCAGGTGCCCTACAGGACCCCGCTTCTGTGCGAAGCCAGAGTTTCCAAAATCTTGCACACCAGAAGCATAGAGAAATTCTGGTTGCTGCTCCAGGTTCATAGGCTCCCCAGTGGGATGGACAGAAACTAAATAGCAACATTTTCCCATGACTGAGTCCTTTATATAATTTCATCAGTGTTAACTGTGCTCCTTGTCATCCATACAAACACCTGAATGTAGGCAAGCTTCCTCTTAACACAAAATCTGCCTCATGCAGGAATTAACACATCCTGTTTTCTCTTCATTTTGTGGGTGTTTGAAGCAGGCAGTAAACTTGCCTTATTAGTTAGTCATTGGTTGTCATCTCTCTGATTACAGACTGAAACACTAAATTCAAGGGGTTTCAAGACAAAAAAAAAAAAAAAAAAAAAAAAAAAAAAAAAAAAAAAAAAAAAAAAAAAAAAATTAGCATGACTTTGTTTAATTTCATTCTACTGAGTTAGTGAGTTAGCATAGAAACTGTCCAAAGTGGTAACTTGGTGAACCTGAAAATAATAAGAGATTCCAAAAACTTATGGGTTAAATAATCAGGCAGGAAAAACCACTTATCTAATTGGAACCTTGTATGTCTGTGTTTAAATGGCAATTAATTTGTTTATTGTGTTTGACAGCAATGAGGAGGCTAGCAAAGATGTCCAAAAGGAAAGTAGTACCATGAATTAGCATGGGGAAAGCTGCAGCTTGTTGCTTATTCAAAATTTGATCATGAACAGTCTACAACTTCATGTTTAAAAAAGTTTTTCTTTTTTTTTTTTCCTTCCCCTTTGGATGTTTTGTCTACCTTAGCATATGGATATGAAATCTGAAAATCTGCCAGAAGTATAGTCAAGTGTCTAACCACCTTCAAAAGCAAATTTCTAGAAAAATTCTCAATATTACAAGGAATTAATTTATGAAAAATGCTGAGATTCCTCAGACAATCAGTCTTAAAAAATAGAACTATCTGGAGTATGAACTAATAATTAAATCAGTGCATCTGCCATTGCAAGTGTGTTATGAAATGCTGTGAAAAAGCATATACAAAGGGGTTTGACTGGTAAAATTGTCAGAACTCCACAGCACAGAGGCTTTGGAAATTGCATCCCATTGTTGAAATAAATGACTGAATAAACTTTAGGACACAACTTATGGCAGGGAAGATCCAGATTCAAATTGTGGAATAAAAACCCCCAGAATCTCCTGAACAGACCAAGCTTGCAAAGACTTATAACAGACACACTGAGAGAAAAGCCTTAGAAATTTTTTCTAACCAGGCTTACTGGCAAACTTGAGGGTGAAATATGTTCTTAGAAACATTGATTAGCTCACAAGTGAACTGTGAATAGAAAAGAAGCAAAACCTGTAATTTGCAATGAATTTCTTTTTATTTATTTCTAATGCCTACCTTTTTACAAAATATATTGTCCCATTAATTGAATAATGGATTTTTTTTAATGTTTGGGGTTAAAAAAAAACAAACAAAAAAACCCCAAAAAACAAAAACACCAAAACAAAACAAAACAAAACAAAAACAAAAACAAAACAAAAACAAAACAAAACAAAACAAAACAAAAAAAAAAAAAAAAAAAACACACCACTACCCACGGAATTTTTATATATAGCAGAAGCAAAATAAAAAGCTTATTGTTCTGATCTGGAATGGTAATTAAACTAAAAATCAATTACATTTCTTCTAAATGGATCACAAATGTTAATATTTTTGTTTTGGAACAGATACTTCTATATCATTGGTTGTTCTCAAAACACTAAAATAATCTAACCTTTCCCTTCCTTCCTAATAAGGAGTGTGAACACTTCTCTTTTTTAATTAAATGTTGAAAATATTGAGATTTATACAGGTGGACTTGGCAGCCTTTTCATGTTTACTTGGACTGTGAGGTATACATACTGTATACCTCTATATGTAAACCTTTTTTTTTTTTTTAAATTAATTAGTTAAAACACTTAAAGCTCTGTAAATTGGAAATAGTCACTGAAATTGGCAGACTCACAGAGATGTAAAAACTGCAAGAAGAGAGTAAGATCCAGGGTATTTGAAATATCTGAGACACACGAGTAAGATCACTCCTGTCAGTCAACGACTCCAGATCGGCCCTGACAATTAAGCCAGAATTGTATTTTCCTCCTGCATCTTTGTATTGGTTTTTCACTGGCAATATGTTTCACCCACATAATTTGTTCCTTTCTAAGTGCATTTGTCACTGCCAGTTGTCAATGGGTCTGCACTGCAAAATTCAGACCCAGATCCCAATTCAGCTCATGTTCCATTCTGCCATGAATGAGACTTCTGGCTTGGACCATCATGTAATTGAAAGCAAGCCACAGCATGTGGATTTGGACTCAGGTCCAGCCTCAGCTCCCATGGAGTCTGGTATTGTTCTGATTCCAGGGTTTAGTTCCAGACTTCTTGTAATTTGGGTTATTTAATATCTACTAACCCTTTATTTTTATTTGGGGGGGGGGGGGGGGGGGGGGTGTCTCATTTCAGACTTCAGGAATACATTTAGGGAAAAAAAAAACCAACTAAACTAAACCCAAAATAAAACAGAGGGAATCTAACAAACCTTCACTTCCTCTCCCCCCACCCCCCCAGATCAGCTGATGCAGGGATATGACAGATAAAAAAAAAAAAAAAAAAAAAAAAAAGAAGGTATGGGAAACAGCTGCAGTGTAATGTTTAAACACACGGGACCAAACAAAGGCAGCCAGCGCTGCTGTGAAGAGCGAGCTTCCATCCTCAGGACGGCGAAGCGCTTCCTGAAACTGTCTGGGACAAAGGAGCATCCCGAGAATGCTCGCAACCTCTCCGACCTGCCCGGGGAGCCAGGGAGATGCGGGCACACGCTCCAGAAGCTGGGAAGGAGAGGCAGTTCCCGCTGCCTGCAGCCGCGGACACGCCTGCCTGGCGAAGGAGAACGGGAGCCGGTCACAAAGGATTTCCTGCCCACAAGCGGGGCTTTGTGCTCTTTGTGAGGTGGACTGCTGCCGGTCCGCTCCCGCTGGAAGCGCCTCCTCCTCCAGCACCCCGCGATCCAGGGAGCTGGTGGCTAACGGGAGGTGAACCAGAGAAGAGCTGCGAGGACAATTAAAGCGCCGGGAAATGCGCCTGGTGGTTTAAATAAATCAAGTCTTTCTCTGTGGAGAGACATGTGAAGAGAGGTTGAATTAATTAGAGATTACAACCAACTATGAGGGATAAAAATTTGGTAATCCAGGGAGGTTTCAGTCTGGAGACAAAGAGACATCGAGATTTAACATCAACTGATGCTAAAGGTAAAACAATTTAGAGCAGGGAAAAAAAAAAAATCAGAATGATTTACTGCTAGGAAAACATGCCAAACTGAGATTTGAAGATTTGCACTGAATTTTCCCCATAAATTCTGGACTTTTTTCCTTAGAAGATAGGCTGCAGGTTAAGCAAGAATTAATTTTAGCAAGTTCAACCACATACACTGCAAAAATTGTTGGAATAAAAGATCAAAACAGATGCTCCTAGCTTTGTAAATAAGGAGTCCAATAATAAGCAGCTAAGCTCACATTCCAGGCTCCTGAGGACACATTGCAGGCAGGAACGTGACATGACTTTCCAAAGGCTGCATGACAAATCTGTGCCCAGACCTGAAGAGAGACCCCAGGATTCCCTATAGGAATGCTCTTTGTCCTTGTCATATTTCCATCCTGCCCTTTCTTTCTTTTAAAGAGCTTATCCCCTTCCTCCCCCTCTCTCTTCCTCCTCTCCTCTGTACTTGCCACCACATCTGTTCCTGCCTGGTATCTTCTCTGTCCCTTCTTACCCTTCTCCCATTTTTCTGTGGAGCTTCTGGAACTCTGCATTGACATCTCCTGCAGAAGGACTAGGCTGGTGCATGCCCAAGCTCTTGGCCACATTTTCTGGGAGACACTCATGGCTGATAGAGATCAGGTAAAGGAGGTATGAGAGAAAAAGAAGGTTATTACTGGTCTGAATATAATAGATTATGGCCAAGTGGCTGTGTCAGAGAGAGTGAGGTCTGCAGTGACCAGCAGCCAACATCAGAATTGGCAACAGCAGCATGGAACTGCCACTCCAGAAGAGGGCCACAAAGAACTGTCCTGGCCATGAACAGGCCTCCTCTGTGATCTGCCTGGCTCCTACAGAGCACTCTCCATGACCACCTGAGGAGTCATCCCACCACTGACACCACCCCAATTGTTACACTGCAATCTTACCACAGGGAGTGGCCCATCAGAGAGTATGAAAATGAGGATGAACCCACAAGCAGTTTCAGCATTGGCCCTCTTGATTTTCCCAGTTTCTTCTCACCACACATCTAAAATCTCAACCTTGTCTATTCCTTTAAACAGTCACTTTTCTTCTATTTCCAAACCCTCAGATCAGTTCTGTCCAAAAGAAGAACATATTAATAGCAACCTTTATATTCCCTCTAGGATACTCTCAAGTCTTACTGTGTGTTTAATCTTCGCAAAGCCCAAAAAACTATCTACATCAGGTGATGTGAATACAAGGGGTTTTTTTCATTTCTTTATGGACATGACTAGTTAGGAGTTCTGCAAAGATTGAAAATATCATTTGATAAAACTATAGATTTGAAAAAGGTTCATCATGGTATGATTAACAAGAGATTCAGAAGAGAAGACAAAAATAATATTCCTGATATCCATAGAGTAGTAAAAATCTACAGAATAAGTGTAGCAGCATTGACCTACTCTTTAATAACAGCAAAAGATAAAATTACCTCATCAAAACTTGGAAGGCATGAGAAGCACAAAGATTAGGTTGAGATTTTTGGATTTCCAGATTGTAAAGAAAAAGCATCTGTTTAGTTGGTCTGGAATCACAGAAGAAGTAAAACTGTGAGAATGGAAAGCAGAACAATGTGTTTTGACCATAGGCTGCAGGCTGATGGTCAGGGAGAAGAGAGGAATTGAGTTTCTCATGCAGACTGGGAGAGCAAAAAAGTGCCTACAGCACATGACATTTAAAACTGCAGAGTGCCATGCTGGTGTGTCATCTACATTCTCTAACTTCAGTTTTCTCAGCTTGCATTAAGGATACATTCAAAACTCACTTCTTTAGAGTTTTGTTTTCATCTTGCTTTTCGAGTGTGTTTTTCCCTTCCAGCACACAGTAATCCTTCTGGCGTGTTATATAACAGAATATTCTACCCTGGGAAAATATTTTTTGTTCTTGTTTGTAACTTTTCACTCTTTTCTGAAAAGTTATCCTCTTTTTGGGGTAAACACAGTGAAATAGAAAATGACAGACAGAAGAGATGTTTATTATTGCACACTTTGAGTAAGTCACAAGACAGTGCCATGGTCTTGGCCCATCACAACAATGAGTATCTTGACCATTTGCTGTGACTTTTTGTAGGCTGACACATTATGAGACAATAAAGCTCATCAGTGGGTGATGATTCTGTTCCATGGCAACTTCCTGTGTTTCAAATCATTATTCTTCTATGCTGGAACACAAAGAAAATGCTTTTATAAAAGCCTGTAAATGCCTGGTTTCAGGCATTTGTTACCTGGTGACTAGAATTTTTTTTTTTTTTTTTTCATTCCAGGTCACTCAAAACGAAGTGTTTGTTTTCCTCAGTAATGTCAAAGCATAATCCTCTTCTCCCCGCTATTTCACTCCAATTTTTTGTCTTAAGTTTAAGCATTGTGAATAACAGTAAGTAGCTGCTTCCATTAGACTCAACTTCAAAATAAGAACCAAAAACTCAATGCTTGCTTTACAGCAGATACTCAGTTTACCCTCATAGAAATGAGAAAAAAAATAGAGTTTTTTATAAGGATAATCTTCTAAAGTTTGTACAAATAACTTCTGACCTAAAACTGCAAAAAGAAAGAAGAATCAGGCCAAATTAACTGTGAGTTAAGTAAATCCACCCTGAGGGTAACACAGACTGAGCACCGAGTTGCAATTCTGAGTCCAGTGTGTGTTCTCCAAAATAGACTGGGGTCTTTGAGACTACATTTGAGAGGGTTGGTGGGTGTGTTTCTGATTTTCCTATATGACCAAGAGACCCTGACATTCTTGGACACCCTGAGCATTGGTTACCACACTCTTTGTTTTCATCTTCCCTTTGCACATTCTGTACCCTTAGGAGAAAAACTTTCAATCAACACCGGCCTCGCTACAGCATGTGGATTCATCACCTCTACAACACATTTAGCAAGGGGAATATTGCATGAACAGCAGGGCAAATTTTTCTGTAACAGGTGATGAGTTTTGGGTCAGACCTATCCTAATTGAAAGAGGAGGCAGCCACCCTATTTTTCACATAGTGCTTTTCACTGTACTGCCCTATCTTATCAAAAAGACTCAAAGGCATGAACACTTAGAGCTTCATCTCTGTGGCCACACAGCACCACATTTGATTGTCTCAGCCAGATTTTTGCTTTCCCAGCTCTCTGAGACTCCTGCAGTTGAATTACCCACTGTCTTCTTGAGCAGCATCTGTGCAGCAGGAATCTTCAGCCCACAGAAAGGCTTGGGAGATAGACTGCTTACTCACACGTGGTTGCTTTTGTCAGCACATAAATCAGCCCCTGAAAGGCAAAGGAGTCCTGGTCCAGGGGAGGGTGCCTTTGTTGGAGAGGAGGGACAACTGTTCTAAGCCTGGCTGAGGAAAATAGGGAGGTGGGAAAAGTCTATGAACCCAGAACTTTACAGTTTTGAAAATCTCAAGGTGCCTTTTGTGATAACAAACTCACAATTCCATGGGAAATTGCAGAACATTTTCAAGGTATATTCCAACTACAGTATCCAACCAGAAAAGGTGGGCATCATGAGATGCAGAATACTGCAGACACAGTAGAAAGATCCCACAGGAGATTAGGGAGAAATTTGCAGTATCAGACAGTTCCTCATGAGCAGACACTAGCCTCATGGGATTTCAAAGGAACTTTTGTTACTGCTTCTACTGCAGCAAAATTATATTTTTCCAGGTCTCCTGGGAATTAAAAACCATTTCTGATTCTCAGAAACATTTAAGGGTTCCTTTCCACATCTCTGTCTTATGGACCAAGACAATAAAATCTCTAGCAGATGCCTGTGGAAGAAAGACCAGTTGTAGCAGGAAAAAAAAATGCCTGATGAAGCACTGGAGGCCAAACTGCACACACAACACCCATGTAAAATTTCAGCTGTCCCTTTTCTGAAGAACAGCTGCTTCACTGAAAGCCTGCACAGCCCAGCAAGAGTCCCTGCTTTCCACTGGGCATCATGGAGCAAACTCTTGGCATAGAGCAGGGAGACTTCCTCGCCCAGACAGAGCAGAAATGGATAATTGTCCTCACATCTTCCAACCATCTAGAGCTGCTTTAAAAAAATAAACAAACCCTCCTTGACTATTTCTCTATACTAACCTCGGATTCTATCAAAGAAACCAAAGATGTTTGAAGGAACTTTGCATTCAGAAAACTGATTTCAGTGTTTTCCTTTTCGACCGTTAATTTCTCAGTAACTGTTTTAGCAGCACCTTCAAGCGGATCATCCTCAACAGTTGCCAGTTTGCATGCCCTACTTAATGGCTTGAAATTCAGAAGTATTGAGCACCTGGGACTCCAGCTGAGTTTGATGAGATCTGTGGTTGCTTCCTCACCTCTGGAAAGTGAGGTCCATAAGACTTCTTCTGAAGATATCAATTGTTATCCTCTAACCTGGTTTCCCATATTACTTCCAAACAAGCAGCTATCACTTCTGTGCTGGTACATTTGGCTTCTGAATGTTAGGTGTCCTGGTCTAAGACATCAATTTTAGTCCAACATCATCTGTTTAAAAGGGACAGGGATTACATTACCTTGCAATTCCCTCTTAACTTTGTTCTATTTGATATCAAATATGAATTATTGACAGAATCACCCCAATCTGTCACATTTGATGAGACACACATACCATAGAATACATTAAATGGAGAATGTAATTTTAGAAGCACATGCAAGAGAAGCTGAGAGAGAATTAATTTCTAACTCAGTGCATGAAACAAACAGCAATGGAGAACATTATGAAACTCTGTGACCTAACAGTAGCACTGGAAATGAAAGGTTTCAGTGAAGTCTAAAAGGGCAAATTACAGTCCCTTGTAGAAAAACAGACATGCATACAAACACACACATAAAGTTCAACTAACTACTTTGATTTAAGGACTAGATTCCAAGGTTTTAGTCACTTTGAATGCTACCTTCCCACCAACAAATGATCCCTGTGAACCAACAGGACTACTTGGGGAATAAGGTACCGTTCAGCTCAGGAGTAAAGTGAAAGTAATCAGAATCCATCCCGAAGTTAAAAGGAAATAGGAAATTCCATATCTCACAGTAATCAACATGAAAAAAGAGTCAGGACTCCCCAGTGCTTCCCACACAAAGATATTCCAACCATCCACATACACCAGCCTCTAGTATCCCATAAAATTGTTAACAAAAAATCTCCACTGGGAGCTATTGGTATTTGCACATCTGTTGCTGTGTATTATTTGGTTTCATATTGTATTTCATTTTTATATTGGGTTTTATAATGCTTTTTTCTATACCCCATGTTCCCTTGGAAAATGTACTATCCCGAAGTTTGTCCCTGCCCATCTCCCACGTTGTTCCCTTCCGGGAATGTAATCCAACCCTGTTCCACTCCCACCTTATCCCTGATTGGGTAGTGACTTGTCCCTGGATTTAGCCCCAGTAATAGTCTTAATTTAATAAAACTGGGCAGAAACACCAATTAATGTAGGGGGTTTTGTTTTTTTGGTGGTGTGTTTGTGTTTTTTTTTTTTTTTTTTTTTTTTTTTTTTTTGGTGGGAGGGAGAGATTAGGAGTAAAAAAAAAAGAAACTAAGCAGGCTTAAGCTTAAAAATGAACAAAAATAGTTTTATTAACACACACTAAAAGAATGGATAAAAAATTGAGAAAAAGAAAACTTAAACTAAAACAGAATGACACTTTAAAACATGCTTCTCTCTTTTTACAAGTTATTAACTTTCTTATTAAACAACATAGAAAGACACAACTTGAGATTTTCAGTCAGTTTCTCAATTATTAGGCATAATCACTCATTACTTTAGGAGAAGAGTCTCTCTAAGGTTTTGGGTTTTCTTTATGAAGATGTTTGCCACAAGACAAAACAGTATTTGTGCGTCATTGAGGAGCAAGGGATGGAGCTTCCTGCGCTGATACTGAGTGGCTGATTATAAGAGGTCTCTGGGGAGTGCGGAGACCCGAAGCGGGCAAACAGGGGCATGGTGAGTCACTGGGGCATGGACAGGGCAGTTCACGCGGCAGTTCGCGCAGGCAGTATAGCAAGTAAGGTGTCCTCTGTGTTGTTTGAAGTATTTCTGCTGCCTGGTTGCTTTGGGGTGTCTGCTAGTAATGGTTCCTACACGGTCAAAAACTGTGGTTGGTACAAGTGTATGTGACCAAGTGGAGCCCTCCCAAAGGGATGCGTCTGTACAGACTCATTCCTGCCTGGAGTGTTTGAGCTTCTGGGTTGTTCCAGGGGTGTTGCGGAGGAGGCGTGCCTGCGGTGTGAACAGGTGAACCGTCTCCTTTCGCTGGTGGCCGAACTTAGGGAGGAAGTTGAAAGATTAAGAAGTATCAGGGAAAGTGAAATGGAAATAGACTGGTGGAGTTCAGCCCTTCCATCTTTAAGGGAGGCCTCTGACCGTGAGTCTGAGGACTTACATGCCTCCCGCTCTCAGGTAATAGAAGAGCACCTGATAAATGAAGAGGAGTGGAAATGGGTCCCTGCTCGGGGAGATAATAACAAAAACTTCTCTCCATCCCTCAGCCAGGTGCCACTTCAGAATAGATATGAGGTCCTGGATCTAGATGGCCAACTAGATGATTTAGAAGAAAATTGTCTGCCCAGTGAGTCCCCCCAGTTACGACTGACCTGAAAGATGCATCACCACCTCTAACATCAAGAGGAAAAGAAGGGTAATCATAGTAGGTGACTCCCTTCTGACAGGAACAGAGGGCCCCATGTGTCAACCAGACCCATCCCACTGGGAAGTCTTCTGCCTCCCTGGGGCTCGGGTACAAAATATCACTGAGAGACTTTCTGGGCTGATTCAGGCCTCTGATTATGACCCACTGCTCATACTCCAGGCTGGCAGTGATGAGATTGAAGAGAGGAGTGTCAAGGCAATTAAAAGAGACTTTAGGGCACTGGGTCAGGTAATTGATAGGGCAGGAGCACAGGTAGTGTTCTGCTCAGTCCTGTTGGTGGCAGAGGAAAATGATGAAGGAAACAGGAGAACTCACACCATCAACAAGTGGCTTAAGGGTTGGTGTCATCGGCAAAATTTTGGTTTCTTTGATCATGGAGAAATTTTTGCAGCACCTGCTCTGCTGGAACCTAATGGGATACATCTCTCTGTTAAGGGCAAAAAAATTCTCAGCTCATGAACTGGCAGAACTTGTTGAGAGGGCTTTAAACAAGGTTTGAAGGGGGAAGGGGATGCAGCTGGACTGTCTGGAAGCAGGCCCAAGGGTTGCAAGGCTGAGTTAGGGGCGAAGTCAGTAGCCCAGCTGAAGTGCCCGTATACCAACGCACAGAGCATGGGTAACAAAAAAGAAGAGTTGGAGGCCATGGTGCAAGAGCAAAGCTGTGATGTAGTTGCCATCAGGGAAACGTGGTGGGATGAGTCACATGGCTGGAGCATTGCACATGATGGCCACAGGCTCTTCAGAAGAGACAGGAAAGGAAGATGAGGTGGAGGGGTGGCCCTTTATATTAAGCAGAATTTTGATACCGTAGGAATTGAAACTAATGAAGATGGAGTTGAACGCCTGTGGGTCAGAATTAAGGGCAAAGCCAACAAGGCTGACGTCCTACTGGGCGTCTGTTATCGCCCACCCAACCAGGAGGAAGAGGTGGACAACTTATTCTATAAGCAGCTGAAGAATGTGTCAGGATCGTCAGCCCGTGTTCTTGTAGGCGACTTCAAGCTGCCAGATACCTGCTGGGAACTTCATACAGCAGAAAGGAGGCAGTCAAGGAAATTTTTAGAGTGCATGGAGGACAACTTTTTGTCTCAGCTGATGGGTGAGCCCACCAGGGGAGGGACTATGTTAGATCTATTTTTTGTGAATGCAGATGGACTGGTGGGAGATGTGATGGTTGGAGGTCCATTGGGGCAGAATGAACATGAAATAATAGAGTTCTTAATATTTGGTGAAGTCAGGAGGAGCACCAGTAAAACTCTTGCGCTGGACTTCCGGAGGGCAGACTTGGGCCTATTTAGGAGACTTATTCAGAGCATCCCTTGGGAAGCAGCCCTTAAAAACAAAGGAGTTCAGGAAAGCTGGGCATGCCTCAAAACAAAGATCTTGAGTGCTGTGCTGGCTTGAAGGCAAAACCAGCGAGAGACTCCAAGTCAGAAAAAAACAATTTAATAGGAGAGGAAGAAAAAAAAAAAAAAAGTAAAATAAAATAAAACACATGCAATGGTACAAAAGATCACTGACAGAGTCAGAATACAACCTGAAACTGTGGTGGTAGCAGTCCAGATGAAGCGGTCTTGTTGAAGCAGTGATCCCATAGAAAGGTCTGGTAGCTCTTGTCCTCTGGGAGTCCAGTGGGTAAGGCTGCCTGTGCTGTCCCAGATGCCAGATTATATCCAGGTGGGAATGCTTGGCTCCTCCCCCTGAGCGGAGCATCTCACAACGGACTGATATCATTTTATCAGTTTTGTAATGGGTCTTTGATTGTCCATTAAACAGAGATAGCTCCTGGAGGGAGTTATCTATGAGTCATGCAGGAAGGCATTGATGGGCCATTAACAGAAGATAGTCTGGAGGGAGGGGGCACGGGAAACAGTGGTGCACAACTTAGTTTCAACATTTCATGTAGATGGTGATAGAATACATACTTTGGGCACATTTTACATTGTAACCTAGGACAAGGGCACAGGAACAGACTGTCCCTGTGTGCCAAAAGGTAAGTCCAGCCTGGATGAGCAAGGAGGTTTTGGAGGAACTTAGGAATAAAAAGAGGATGTATCAGCTTTGAAAGGGGGGTCAGGTCTCTCAGGAAGTATTTAAGGGAGCTGCTAAAGCATGTAGGAAAAAAATTAGGGAGGCCAAAGCTCAGTTTCAAACTTAGAATGGCAACTTCTGTAAAGTACAATAAAAAATGTTTTTACAAATATATTAATGCTAAAAGGAAGGGTAAAACCAACCTTTGTTCTTTACTGGACAAGGGAGGGAACTTAATATCTGCAGATGAGGAGAAGGCAGAAGCACTTAATGCCTGCTTCCAGACAGTCCAGTTTTTAGTGAGGAGATGACTTGCCTTCAAGACAACTGCCCTCCTGGGCTGGTAGATGGTGTCAGGGAGCAGAATGGTCCCCTCATTATCGAAGAGGTGGCAGTCAGAGAACTACTGAAATGCCTGGATATCCATAAATCTATGGGCCCAGATGGGATCAACCCCAGGGTGATGAGGGAGCTGGCAGATGAGCTTGCTAAGCCACTCTCCATCATCTACCATCAGTCTTGGCTCACTGGTGAGGTTCCGGATGACTGGAAGCTGGCCAGTGTGACACCCATTCACAAAAAGGGTGCAAAGGAGGAACCTGGTAATTATAGACCAGTCAGCCTGACCTCAGTACCTGGCAAAATAATGGAACAGTTTATATTAAGTGCCATCACACAGAACTTACAGGATGGCCAGAGTGTCAGACCCAGCCAGCATGGGTTTAGGAGGGGTAGGTCATGTTTGACCAACCTGGTCTCCTTTTATGACCAGGTGACCTGCCTGGTGGATGCAGGAAGGGCTGTGGATGTTGTCTCTTTGGACTTCAGCAAGGCTTTTGACACTGTCTCCCACAGCACACTCCAGGATAAGCTGGCAGCCCCGTGGCTCGGACGGGAGCTCTCTTTGCTGGGTTGGGAACTGGCTGGATGGCCGGGCCCAGAGAGTGGCGGTGAACGGTGCTGCATCCAGCTGGCAGCCAGTCACCAGTGGTGTCCCTCAGGGGTCTGTGCTGGGCACAGTTCTGTTCAATATTTTTATTGATGACATGGATGAGGGCATGGAGTTTATCATTAGTAAATCTGCAGATGACACTAAGCTGGGAGCATGTGTTGACCTGTTGGAAGGACAAAGGGCTTTGCAGAAAGACCTGAAACAGTTGGACAGATGGGCAGAGTCCAATAGGATGAGGTTTAATAAGTCCAAGTGCCGAGTGCTGCACTTTGGCCGCAGTAACCCCCTGAAGCGTTATGGGCTGGGGAAGGTGTGGCTGGACAGTGCCCAGGAGGAAAGGGACCAGGGGGTGCTGGTGCCAGTGGCAGGACATGAGCCGGCAGTGTGCCCAGGTGGCCAAGAGGGCCAGTGGCATCCTGGCCTGCATCAGGAATGGTGTGGCCAGCAGGAGCAGGGAGGTCATTCTTCCCCTGTACTCGGCACCGGTCAGGCCTCACCTTTGAGTATTGTGTCCAGTTCTGAGCCCCTCAGTTCCGGAGGGACGTTGAGATGCTTGAGCACGCCCAGAGGGCAACAAGGCTGCTGAAGGACTTGGAAAACAAGCCATATGAGATACGACTGAGGGAGCTGGGGTTGTTTAGCCTGGAGAAAAGGAGACTCAGAGGTGACTTTATCCCTCTCTACAACTTCCTGAAGGGTGCTTGTAGACAGCTGGGGGTTGGTCTCTTTCTCCAGGCAACAACAGACAGAACAAGAGGACACAGTCTCAAGCTGTGACAAGGGAGATATAGGCTGGATATCAGGAAAAAGTTTTTCACTGAAAGAGTGATAAAATACTGGAATGGCTTGCCTGAGGAGGTGGTGGAGTCACCATCCCTAGAAGTGTTTAAAGAAAGACTGGATGTGGCACTTGGTGTCATGGTCTAGTTGAGGTTATTAGAGATGGGTTGGACTTGATGATCTTGAAGGTCTCTTCCAACCTAAAAATTCTGTGATTCTGTGATTCTGTGATTCTGTGATTCTGTCCAGTGCTCCCAACGTTACACATCTGCTGCTGCCCAGAGTTTTTGCAGACTGTGATGTTCTATCAGCAAAGCTTCTCAGTGTATCTGGGGTACTATTTAGGAATACTTCTTCTAGTCTAAAATCATCTTTGTCTCAAGGGCTGAGACCTCCTTTTAACCCAGGAGCAGGGGCTTTAAAATTCTCAATTAAATCTCAATTACATCAGTCCTCAATTTTGATTAGAATTAGCATTCTCCCCAACAACACTAAGATGCTGCAAAGAACAGTCCATTTCTCCCTAGTTTACCTTAGAGAAGTCTGGCTAAAAATGTCCACTTCTTCAATCCTATTCCAATATTATTAGTTCTTTCACTTCTAATCCACTGACTTCATATGGTGTCTGTTCTACATACCCTCTGTTTTCCTTCTTTTCTTAAGGAAGAGTTGTGCTTTAAAAGCTCCATGTTGATAGGAAAGGGTTAAATCCATGGAGGCCTGCAAGGGCCACGTGCTCGTGCCGGGCTGCAGGGCTGAAGAAAATGCAAAGCTGTGCTGATGGAGGAAGCTGGCAGATGTCCTTTTTTCCACCCCTCGGTCTCACCCAGGGCGGCTCAGCTCAGAGCTGTTACGGAGCTGCAGGTTTTCTCTCTCCGCTGCCAGCGGCGATTAAGCTGGGCCATGGTTTGGCCCCTTGTGCCACAGTCCGAGCCCGTGGCCGGCGCTGCCGAGCTGCAGCCGCCTCTCTTCCCGGCCGGCAGCAGGGAAAGGGCTCAGCCGGCCCCGGCCCTCCCTGTGCGGGCAGCGGCCCTCGGAGGCCTGGCCAGGCCCGGCCCGGCCGCCCACGATGTCACCTCATGGCTGATTCCAAAGGGAGAGGGCAACTGATCTCCTGCAGGTTAGTTTTAAATGTCCCCTCCAAAGTCGCATTGACATTTCTCATTGGTCAACCTAGCTGCCAATATCCCGGGCAGATTTTTGGTAGGTCCCTGTCCTCCCCAGCCCAAAAACCACTCCACGGTTAGGGCAGGGAAAAACATTTCACATTTCTCTACAACCAGAAAACAAAATTGTGCCAACCTATGATTGCCCCTTCCCTGGATATAAGCCACAGGGACACATCATCCGGCCTCTTGGTCCAGGGAGTGGGATGGGGCTCCTGACCCAGGCTGGGGCAGGACCACAGAAGAAAGACTGAATAAAGCTCTGGATTCTCCCTGGATCAAGTGCAGACCTTTCCTTTGCCATTGACGGGGTCTCGCTCTCTCTCCTCTAGGGAAAGGTTCTTGGCCACTCTTGGGTTTTGGGACCCTGAGGAAAATCCTTCCAACTGCGGTTTGTCTCTTGAGCTAGCCAGGACGAAAACGGAGCTGGGGGCTCTGTAAGAGAGACAAGTCACACATATGGGTGTCAATTAGTGAACTCAGCAGAGATCAGGGGCTCCTGTAGCAGGAATGTAATACTGGATCCTCCGATGAGATTATGATCAGCAGCATGGCCAGCCAAATGTGTGCACAAGAGAAAACCCTGAGGTTTCACCTGAACAAGTTACCAACACCACTGCTGCTCCTTCTTCCCTGCTAACAGAGGCACAGAAAGTTTTTGCAAGTACAGTGTGTTGTTCTCTGCTAGCTCAGTTGCCTTGTTTAGAAGTTTTCTGTCCCTTCTGAAGGTAGATTCTGGTTCTTCCTCCCCAGTCCCAGCCGAACTTTATTTGAACGAGGAGAAAAAAATAACAAAAAACCCCCAACCAACCAACCAACCAACAACACACACACACACACACACACCCCCCGGTAACCATCCCTGCCCTTCATTTGAATTTCTCAGCTCTCAAAGTTTCAAGTACACTCTAGAGAAGGTGATAACTTTTAAAAGTTAGATTTGCCCTCTCTTCCCATGCAGTCAAAAAGACCTGAAAAATCTTTACCTCAGGACTAACCAAATTGCACCCATTAATGAGATCTGTAACATACACACATAATCGACTGGTCATTTTGCCCTGTTTTCTGAGCAGGATAATGAGTACATCTCCTTTCTATGGCTTTTCTCAACACTCTCCAAATGTGTAATATCAGTAACAAAATGGGTATGAATTTCTGTTACTTAACTGGATAAGACTAATAAACATGTGAGCTAAATGTGCAGTGGAAATTACATATCCAATAATAAATGAGGTCAAATAGCAAAAGAAACTCACTATCAGAAACTTAAAAGATATTTATGTCAGAATTTTGACCGTTATTGTGCCCATGCATAGGTAAGAACAATTTCAGGCATACATTATGTTGAATCAAGTCTTGATTACCATTTATCTTCTGGTTGCAATGTCCTTCATTCAAATTTTTCCTCAGACCAAATTGCTTACCCCCAAAAAATTGTGAAAATACAAAATTGCTGACCTATTCTTTCTGGAGACACACTGACAGGAGTAACGCATAGCAAATCCATGAAAACACTGGTTTATAAAATATGAATTAATTTACTCCAGGTATTCAACACACCTGCAAAAATTCCCGACTGAGGTATGGTTAAAGTTTAGAACTGGTGGGTATTGAGCAATTCATGCTACAAGTTTTCATCTTCTTGGCCCAACCTCCAGTGAAGGAAGACACACATCAGCAAGGTGGCCTTGAGATGTTCTTAAAAGGGCAGAAGACCTGCTCCATGTAGAAGAGACCTGTTTCAAGGTGAACCTTGGGAATAAGATGAGAAAGGGTCATTTATTCATAGCTCTTTCCAGAGGGTGCCATAAAAGAGGTCTTTAGAGTCAGCTTCAATCAGCTGTGAACTGCAGTTTCCTCCACAAAAAGCCTGGCTCTCACATTTTCACACCACATTGTGTAACTTGAACTTATATTTAATTCATTTTTCCCTTCAGACTACAGAGTATTTAGCCATCTGTGACATCATTACACTAGCTACCAGATTCCCTTCTCTGCTATGAAGGTTGACAATTCAATAAAGTCTAATTTACAACCTTTTTAAAAGGGCCCAGATTAAGAGTAATTAGAACACAAATGAGTAACGCTCGACATTCCAGTGATGTAGTGATTTGATCAAATTCAGCACACCTTAGGGGAGATATACTGAACAGCAGTATGAGGAATGATCAGATTTATTGCAAGAAAAATACACAAGACATTTTTTTATTTATATGCTCACAATGCCTTATTAATTGAAGATTAGTCTTTGTGGAGGGAAAAAACGGTATTGTGGAAAACTGGTAAGTATTTTAATTAATCATGATTTACAAAGTAAAGAAAACATCACAGAGTTAAGTGTCAAGACAGACAAGAGTGACTGAGTAAAAAGAGATAGTTTATGAAAATAGAATATGTATAGAGAAACTCTACACTTAGAATACTTACCAAGAGTCACAGGCATGAGCATCTCTGTGTCTGTGCACACACTGAGACACATTTGCCTTTAATCATGCCTTTCTGATGGGATCTGGGTAGCCAGGCAGAAAGTTGTGCTTGTAAGGAGAGCTGCCTACCCTCAAAACAGAAAGAGAAAGGGAGCACCAAAAAGTTCATGCTGACCTTCAGTCAGAAGTCATAGAGAAGCAAGAAAGACATTCTAGCACACCTTAAACACATGTACGGTGAATATTTAACAAGAAGAGTCGTGAAATCCTTCCATCCTGGTGGAGGTTTTCTCCACCAGGTTTGCTCCTGGGTGAGAAGCGTGCAGCATAGAGGTGCTATTGTGTTCTAGTCCCACATTAAGGTCCCTATGCTCTCCATCACCAGGAATGGAGCCTTTCCGCCGTGGAAACAACCCTGCCAGCATGATGCAGATCTCTGTCTACATGCCTCACTGGAACTCTTGGACCCTGATTGAGGCAGCACATTGAAAACACATCCTGACTTTCCCCCTCCACCCCTACAGGTCAGTGGGAGAAGGAGAGAAGTGCTGTGAGTTCCACCACCTCTCCCACACAGCACAGGGTGGCACAAGCAGGACCCAGAACATACCAAAGCAAGGAGACAGGGAACAGAAGTATCACATAGCAGGGAGCTGTGAGCCTGCCGGCCCCAAAATAGAGGGTGCTACCTGAAGTGTTAATACAGGCCTTGCTGTCAGATATCTCAGCATTTCTCCTCCGTGCCAGGAGACTGCACCCCTGTGACATCCCAGCGGGGCGTGAAGGAGGGAGGGTTAAACCCCATCCTATGGAAGGAGGCAGATTCAGAACCTTGCTTAAAGTGGGAATGCCAGCCCAGTAAACTGTTGACTCCACATTATGTTGCAGCTTTACAACTCTCATTATTTGGTCTTATGCTGAAAATTCAGACACATTATTAATGTAATTTTTTTCACACAACACCAGCTGGTTGTGATGAAGTTCTCATTAAAATTTATCACCATGATAATGTATAAATATATACATGTATATATTTATATATGTGTCACAGGTGGGCCATACCTCTCCACACAGCCTGCTGTTACAGATAAAGTCAATTCAGTGGATATAATTGAATTAAGTAATGCTGGTAAGCAAGCAACAACTTGACTTTCTGCCTGGTGGTGTTGTCTTTTTTCCATGCATGACCTTGCAACATCTGCATGAGTATCACCTCTTGTTTTTTGTGTCGCAGCAACTTGGCGTAGCGGGGAGTCTGCAGAAGAGATCATCCCTTCCCTCACGGGTTGGGGAATGAGATCAGAGAGTACCTGGAAATGGGCAGACCCACACTGAGTCCCAGTTGAAGGTGGATGTGCTCACCCAGCCCATTCAAAGTGCTCCCCTCTGGCACAATACAGAGCTCAGCCCGAAGCCTTGAGTTGACGGAAAATGGGTGAGAAATTCAAGCAAAGACTCAGTCTCAGCAAGATAATTCCAGAGGCTTCAAATATGGACTTAAACCCTCCCAGACAACGCTCTAGGTAAGAATGAATCTTTCCTCTTAACCAGCATCGGCCCTACAACTGAAGATGCACAATGCCTGTGATGGATGTCCTCTATGCTGTCTGACCAGCTGCTTACCTAGAGGTTACTCCTTCCTAGAGGAGTTACTCTGTGAATCAAGCATTAATTCATTAAAAAAAAAAAAATAAATTTAAAAATAGAAATAAGGTCAGGAATTGATCTTGTCTTAGACTGGGGTTTGGTGGGTTTTTTCCCTCTCTGTCATGACACAACCTGTATGGTTGATAATTTTAGCATAGAACAGGCTGTGGATATGCTTCAGACTAGGGTAAACCTCTTTCAATGAGATGTCTCTAGCTGATTGAGATGGAAAAAAGGGACAACCTTGTTTCACAGAGTGGAAAAGAAGCATTAAGTTCTGGCAGCATTTCAGACAAGTTTTATTCATTTAGGTTTTTTCTCCTTCTATAAAGTTCACTCAGCATTATCTCGATTACTAAGCAGACATGCTTACTGAAATCTGCCAATTTCGTCCTGCCTATATTTAGATCCAGAAAGCTTTATTTTACTCTGTGTTTAATAGACCTTTTACAAGTGATAAGAAGAACACACTTGGTTCCATACTACCACAAATCTTTCATTCGTGGTAGATAATGAAAGCTCAAAAATATAATATTACCGAAAACAGGGGGAAAATTTGCTCTAAATATTGTTCTATCTTCTCACTGGTGAGTTAATGACAGTATTACCAGTGACCTCCTAAAACCTTCTGCTCCAAAATTCCCTCTTAAAAGTTATGTACTGTAGACCTCACCATAAATGTGAGTAGGGGTGCCTCTTCTATCAGTATTACATGTAAGGATCACTAATAGCAAGTTTACTTTTCTTCACAGTATTAGTAAAGTCTCAAAACAGTCTTTAGCAAGATTTTACTGGTGGATAAAATATTGCTGGCACTTAAGTAGATCCTGGGGAGCTCAGTTTTGACAAACACTCAGTTGCAAAGGGTAATATGAGACTTTAAAAATAGGTTAAACTAAAGCATGGAGGTTAAAAATGTGAGTTGAACAGAGCCAGAGATAAACAGAGAAAAAGAACGGTGGTAATACGATTAACCCTGGCACAGATGTATATACCCAACAAAGCACAGCATCACTTAAGCAGCCTTGGTACGCTGCATAAGCCTGGCTCCAGCTGTCCTGGCTCCCTCTGGGTGCATGGGAATACTCCCCACACAGTCTGGACAAACCCCTCCCAAGGAACTGAGAGCTGAACCCACTCAAACACGGTTACCTGCAGGCCAGCTCACCTGGCAAATAAATGCCCCTTTCCCAAATATGTATATTTCAGTTCCTAAACCTCCACATATGGGAGGAAGTCCAAGTCCCAAATTTGGGAGCAAGTACATTAATTCCACCAACATCTACACAAAATGTAACGTCCCTGGTTTCTGCACCTGAGAAGGTTTCACAGAGACACAAAGGAAAGAATCCAAGTTTCACAGCCAAGCAAGCGCTTCTTTACTGGTGAGCACAGCCTTGTAGCCTTTAAAAAAGGGTTTCACAAATTTATTTTATGCAGTTATCATCACAAAACCAAGCACATCAGGGAGAAGAGACATTCTGCTCTTTGAGTGTAGCATTCCCTGCAATGCAGAGTGCAAAGCCTGCAGTTAAATATGTTAGTTTAGATCAGTCATGTAAAGGTGGTTTTTTCTTCTCATAGTCTTCACAAAAAAACAACACTAGACTAAGATTTCTGGCCTTACAGCCCTAAAAGAAAATCCTACTTCCCACAACATATTTCAAGGTTATGTTTCAGGATGCACATGGCTCACACAGAAACAAGATACAGAGGGTTTGCTGCATTCTGTCTAGGAAGCTCCCATAAATAACACACCAGTTCAAAATCATGCCAATAAAACATCATCATGCCAATGAAAGTACCATCCAGTTTGTCCCATATCTATCATTAAAAGGGAGAAGGCATGTTTATAAAACTTCATTCTCTGATGGTGTATCTTCATCAAAAAAACAAAAAGAAGAACAAAGCACTTCTTAGAGAAGCTTATAACAGATAATATTAAAAATGTTTGGGGTTTTTAGTTTTTTTCAAGTATTTTGGTCTTGATTTTGTAGCAACAACCAGCCCAGGAAAACTAACACACATGATTTCATGTTTGGATAGAAGGCAGACCTGTCTAGGGCTAGTATTTCATATAATTAAGGAATGACTAGCAACTCTTCCCTCTGTTTCAAGGCAAAGATGGGTGAAAAAGAGAAGAGAGGACTGTGTGATAAATGTACATAAATCCAAAAAAAATAAGTTTACAGGGGAAAAGTGGGAGTCTGGGAGGAAATATATATCTATGCACGTGATTCTTGCTTATCTTGTTCATGTAAGCTTTTCTCTTGACTGAGGAGTATGAATTACTGCAGAAATGCAAAAGTAGGAGTACTCTCCAGGGGACATCTATTTCACATCACAGACAGATGTCTGTCTGAGCCATTTTCAGGACTTGAAACAAAGACTCCAGAACATTCTCAGAAACCCTGTTCCAGTGCAGTATCCCCCATAGCCAGAACATCTTTCTGAATTCTATCTACTTGTTTTAGCTTATTCCATCCTCTTTTTTTTTTTTTTTTTAACACCATTTTAAATGGAGAAAGCAGTCAAGTGCCATTTCTTTACAGCATTCTTAACAATATTTTGCATACTTTAGATGCATTAAATCTTTTCCTAAGAAAAAAACCCATACTCACTTAATTCAGCTTTTCCACACAGAAGTTGTTTTCTAGGCTTCGTTCTTTCTCTGTTCTAAAGAAGAATGATTTTCAAAATGCACCATTACATATACATGTGCTGGATACAGATGTAATATTCCTGGTCAGGCTCCACCACTCCAGAACTAGATAATTATTTCCCAGTTATTCACAATATTGTTATTAATTTATGCAATCATGGAATTTACTCTTCACATATTTTCACATTTCTGGATTTCATTTTGCTTGTGCTCTGTGCTTAGCCTCTTTTATGAAAACTGCTCTCAAACGAGTTGCTTCCCATTTAATATTTTTGCATATGATTTTTTCTTCCCAAAAAGTAATACATTGCATTTGTCTTTCTTTATTGAATTTCATCCTATTGATTCAGACACTTTCTTCAATTTATCAAGCCCATTTTTGTATTCAAATCCTGTTCTGCAAAGTGTTAGTAACCCCTCCTAATTCAGTATCATATGCAATTTTTAAAATTTTTCTACATATTCCATCATCAAAGCTGAAAATATTGAATAATACTGGACCTAGGACAGTCCTCTGAGGTATCTTATTTGATATATTTTCCCAGTCTGAGAACAAACCATTGATAACTGCTTTACTGATAGGGCAAATTTTTCAGGTTTGCACCCATCACATGATAACTTCATCTAAACCATATTTATCCTGTTTATTTATAAAAATGTAATGTGGATATGTGTCAAAAGCCTCATCAAGTCAAGATCTATCACATCTGCTTCTTTCTCCTTATCCACTGGGCCAGTTACTCTGTCAAAGAAGGAAATGAGATTGCTTTGATGTGATTTGTTCTTGACAAACCCATGCAGGCTGTTTCTTATCATCGTATTTTCCTCTAGGTGTTTACAAATTGATTGTTCAATAATTTGTTCCTGCATTTTTCTAGTATCAAAGCCAGGCTGATTCCCTGGGTCTTCCTATTTCCCCTTTTCAAAGACAGGTTCTGTGTTTTCCTTTCTCCCATCCGCCGGGACCTCACTCATCCTCTACAAGCTCTCAGAGATAATTGCTAAATAGTTCAGAGATCAGCTCCGCTAGTACCTGCAGTACATCAGGATGAATTTCACAAGGCCCTGCTGACTTGCATATATCTAACTTATCTGAATATTCTTTAACCTCTGCACATTTCCCCCGCATATTTAACAACTTGCTGCCCAGAGTGTGTTTCACACTTTTAGCACTCAGAGGCAGCAATCCTAAAAAGGTAGGTTTGATTTATTTTGGCTGGCAGTCATTTTCATTCCATAATGTCAATAAAGAAGTGTGGCTATATTCACTAAATGGGTAGGAAAGCTGGTGTTTCAAAATGTGACTGCTGCTCTGCCTCTGGAGACTAATCACTCTGCAGACAGGGAAGTCCAGTGAGATTTTAACACCCTCTCATGGCCCCAGAGGTCCTTGTTCTGGTCAGGTCCAGGGCAGGTCCAGTTGCACCAGCTCAGAAAACCAGCGGCTGCGTTTTTATGCCATCCGAGTGACATCCAGACACCAGCCATTCCCCCATCTATTTTTCCCAAACCTGGAAGTATTTACAAAACATGACATCCATTTATACAATCAAGCTTCATACAAAATGCAGCAAGGGCATCCAGCATGAGATAAAACAAAGGTATATTGATCTATGATTATACCTGCTTGCTCAAATAAGGTTTCTTGAAGCTAGATTTAGCTACAGGTTGATCCTTAGCTATTGTCCTTCTGTTTCAGCAGCTCTCTTCTTGTTTATGAAGCAGTCCTTACCTCTGTCTCTCAAATTCACACTTGGCATGCCTGCTGTACTTGCAATTAGGACAGGAGAAGCCCATTGTTCATGTTTTCCCCTCTGTCTTTTCTACAGAAGTATTTCTCACTGGGGACCTAAAAGACAAAACATTAGTTTGGTTTTTCTTTTCCCTAAATAGCTTTTTGGTTTTTTATTATGTTATCCTGGTGGTTTTAATTTCTTACTGCCTACTTTGATGTTGCAACATAAGGACAGCCAAAGATGAAGTTCTAACCCTAAGGCCTTGAAACAAAAGATACGGCATCTTCCCTCTGTCCCTCAGAAACAAAATGGTTTAGCTGAAAGAAATCCACAGCAAAGGAGGGTGTGAGGAAACCTTTATATTTCCTCACCTGTCGATTAAGACAGAGGATGCATCCTGGATGCTGGAATGGCCTTTCTGCTAGGCAGGAGTCCATCTCTCAGACTGCAGAATTATTCTCACTTCAGTCCCGTGGTGAACTTCATGGCAGCCAATGCTGTGTATGCCTGAAGGAGCCTTGGGGAACCCACCAGGAAGCCACATGAGCACAAGATTACCAAAAGACTGGCAGCAGCAAAAAAGGGAACTCTGAGCAACCACATTTCACAAGCGTGCAAGCATGTCATCTGTAATTAAAGTGGGGATTCCTTTTAAAATACAATTCTCCCACTGCTTCTATACTTGAGGAAAACAGCACCAAGTTAAAGGCTTGTTAGTGGAAAATATTATAAGCTACTTTGTTTCAAGAGATAAATTTTGGAGAAGAAAAACTCTCAGAGGAAAAGAAATGTGGAAATAAGCAGTGGTGCCATAGCAAGCTCTGTCTGTACTTCAGGCAGCAGTGCAGTGAGTCAGCCTGGACCTCAGGCAGGCTCCAGCCCACCCCACACCAGGGCTAGCATGAGCAGAATAATCAAGGATAGGGATTCCATGGCATCTCTGAGCAACCTGTTCCTGTTTCAGGCCACCATCCAAATGACCAAATGTGCATTTTTTGCCTCAAAGCTGCATCCCCTTTACAAGCTGTGTGCCCATACCCTGTCAGCCTGAGCCTCCCAGGAGAGCCCAGCTGCTGGTACACCTTGCCCATGCATCTTTCTCTACATCCATCCTGTCCCACCCATAGCACAGGGGTTTGCTTTTTTCTTTGTCCAGCTTTCTGAGGTTACCATCAGTCAATGTGCTCAGCTGTCACCTACTACAGGTCAACTACAACTTCTGCACTGGGACCAGCCAGCAACAATCCTGCAGAGAGACAGGAATGCAATATGAGAGACCAATATCCCACAAAAATAAAAAAGAAGGTGGAAAAAAGGGCAGTATCAGAGGGAAAATGCTGCAAGATGATACAGAGACACACCAAGACCTTGAACACGACATAAAACTGCCAAAATTTCAGTCTTGCCAGTCCCTGGCCTGATACCACCAGTGCTGCAGAGAGTTACAAGAGATTTTAGAGGAACCTAAAAATCTCTTGGCAGGGAAAAAACAACTTTAATGGCATTAAATGCTCTTCTCATCCCCACAATGATCCCAGTCTAGGATGGATCTAGGATTTACAAATAAGAATCCCTGGAGTGGCATCCTCCAAGACTTAATAGTGCTGTAGCAGAAAACAGTTCTTTTTTCTTAGCTGTAAGACATTTCTTCCCTAGAAGGTAATAAACCCCAAAAATCTTAATTGCAGTCAAATATCACAGACATAAACCAACAATAAGCTCCAAAGATGCTTTTGCATGAGGGAAAATGGGGTGGGGAAGATTTAAAAAAGAACATTCATATCTAGACCTGTATTTAAGGTTCCTTTCCATTTACCAGGAGTGAAGCTTGGAAGCCAAGCTGCAGTCCAGGCCAAGTATAACTCCAACAGGATTGAGAATGGTTGAAAATAAAGAAATTATGTTCAAATCCAGTACATGTTAGTGATAAATATAATGATTCATGCACTCCAGAAGCAGAGAGAGCAAGCTTATTACATGGCACAGAAAAAATAACAACAACCACCAGCACAATTGAACCAAAATACATTAATATATTCTGCCATAAAAGCAGACAACCTGCTTTCTATCATTAGTAGCAAAAAGAGACTTCCACTAACACCTGTTATATAAAAGCACAATCAATTCACAGTGCTTAAAATCATTCTATCTTCTTTCTGTGACCAGAGAATGCTCAAAGTATTCTGAAGCACTGGGACTGTAGGCCCTAATGAGGTATCTCTGGCCTTTACTTACAAGTGTGTGCACCTCACCTTCCTCTCTGTAACTCCTAATGCACTCTGAGAAGGTAAAGTTTACAGAAAACCTAAAAATATTCAATAGATGCTCTGCAGCTCTTCTCATTTACCTGCTCAGGTGTGAGACTCATGCAGGTCTTCCCCCTGCTTATGCAGGAGGCATTTTCATCTAATTCACCAGAGCTCTGATAAATTCTCATTCATCTGTTGTACTCTGGCCTCTGGGCTGGCAAATTTTGTAGCTTACTGAACAGCTGCATTTTATTCAGGGAGAACAACCAAAACCTACTAATTTTTTTTTCTACATGTGTTCTATTCTCCAAGATGCACATCAAGGTATAATTTTCAGCACATTACTTAGTCATGGTCTGGAAACCTGACCATGAACAGTAGGCAGTATGGACCAGAGGTAACGTCTTAGTTGCTATCTACCTCTGAGGGAATGACTGCCTCAGTAAGAGAGAACTAAAGATTATGAACGTGCATTTCACATAGAAACTCACACAAGTAATAGGAGTACTAGTAATGACTCATATGAGTAATACAAAATACTAAATATCCAAGCTTATTCCAGACTTTGAATTCAAATAATAAAACATGTCCAAAACAATAATAAAATGATTGAGGGTCTGGCTGGAGAACCAAATTCATTTCTACCTCCAGCACCTCTGATACTGACAAGGTGCATGTCTTTCTTTTGTCAGGGGGAAAGCAAGCTTGGCAGGCCAGCTGGGGACATGACCTTTACAAAAATGAGAAGTTAGAAAGAATGGCTGCTTCCTGTGTTTATGAAGAAAGGTTGCCCCTTACCGAGGATGTCAGACGCTGGGCTTTTCTCCCTCTCTTCCTTCAGGATTTTAGCACTCTTCAAGCTCATTTCTTTGTTCTATCAACATAGCAGGTGGTCTGTGTTGGGCATCCAGTCAAATAAATTTATGAACCATCTGAAAAAGCACACCAGGGCTCAAGTAGAGCCTGTGTTATTTGTTTGGGTTATTTTTAAGGGTATAGACTGTGGTCAGATCCCCAGATGATGTAACCCAGCCCTGCTTTACTGGCTCTAATACCACCAGGCTGCTTCAAATCAGGTCCTCACTGCTGAAACTTGGCTGCTGGATAAACACTGGGAGAAGATATGACCTACCCATTACCTTGTGTGTATTAAATGATAACCACCTTTTTTCCCCTCCAGGAGAAGGAAAAGACAGGGCTGCTTTCCCAGGGTGTCACCACAAACAAGATCCTGATGAAACTTCTAGAAATGTTCTCTGAACCACAGTGGGACAGGATTTGAAACAGAGAAGAGCAGAAAGCACTGACTTACATCTATGAAACACAGGCTTTCACCTGTGCACTCAGCTGTTCTGAGGATGTGCAAAGGGCATGCTGTGTTTGCAGACACTTTTAACTGACATGTTTACAAGCTGGCTTGCAAACACTCCTTCTGAGAACTGAAGCTAGCAAAGGGAAATAAAATTAGAAAATAATTAAACCTATTTTTGATGTTTTCCTTTCATCTCAGCCCCTCTTGTGCTTCTTCATACATTGTTCATGCTGAGGTGATAAGTACACACAGAAGCATGGAGATAGAGATGCACATCTGTGTGAGCTAGATAAGATATAGCTATATGTAGTTTTCCCCACAAGACTAGACAACCGCCGATGGCAAAAGAAGAGTCTGCTCTCTAGCACCGGGTTGGGTATTACAGCTTTTATTCTTAAGACCTGCTCCAGTTGCCGGAGAACTTTCCCGGTGACTCGCGGACGCCAGAGAGCCCTGGCCCCTCCCCCGCTGGGGCTTTTTCCCCCAGGGGCAGGGCCCAGAGGCACCACCCAATCAATGATAACTGGGAGGGAACAGGATTAGGTTACATCTCAGTGAGGGGGATGGGAGGACAGATAGAAAAAACATTACAAATCCAATGAAATATAAACCAAATTAATGCATTACAACATTTCCCCTTTTCTTATTAAATTAAGAAGGTTGAAGGTTCGGTTCATGGGAGATGCTCAGAGTTCGAACCTTGAGTACCTTAAAAGTTGCAAAAGAAAAATGACCTTTAGCGCAAACTGTTTAGAAAGACACTGTCAAGGAATAATGATAATTAGAAGGAGAAGGTTTGGCGCATTCTCCTCCTCCAGGCAGCACTGGCCACTTGTGGGCCCTCTGCAGGGGGTTTTGCAGTTTTAGGGATGAAAGGTTTCACCTACTCAGCTGGCACCCACTTGAGATCTGGGGGAGTGGACACATAGGTGTACCCACAACCCCAGGTGACCTGATCATGAGGACTTTTTGTTTCTCTGGTCGCTGGATCCTTTATTATCATATCTGGTGACTTTTGCTGAAAGGCAGAACTGGTTAAAGCAGGATTATTTAGTTTACATTTACATTTTCTAGTTTCTTTGAAAAATTCCCTTTGGACCTTTGAGACCCCCCGCCCCCATTGTCCCGAAAGTCCAGAAATGGCTTCTTTAAAGGGCATTGAGATACCCAATGTCCAGCCTGATCGCACAGGAGACACCTTGTTCCTCTCTTAAGCTGTGGCTGTGGCACAGGCACAGGAAGCATGGTGTCTGCAGCAGCAGCTTTTTGTGGCGGCTTGACTCTGGAATTCTGGTTTTGATGAGCTTTTATGAAGGGAATCTTCCTGGCACACACCTGGAGCATGTCATGTAAAGTTGGAGCCGGTTCTATAGACAGGCTGAGGATAGCTGCCTTGCACCGTTCGTTTGCATTGGCCAGAGCCATCTCCTCCAGGACCTGTTCCTGGGCTCCTTCATTCTTAACCCGTAACTCGATAGCTCGGGTTAACCGCTGCACAAATGTTACTAAAGATTCTGATGGAAGCTGCTTTATTTTACCATAAGGTTGGAAAGACTCATCAGGCTGGGTTGCTAATTGAATTGGCAGATTCTTATTACCAACAGCCGTTTCAGGATTTTGCCAAAGCTCCGGAAGCAAATCTTTTTGGAGGTCAAAGGGAACTGTAGTATTTCTTGCTAAATTTGTTTTTAAACAGTTGCAAAAGTGTTCTCTTTCATATCCAAATTTGGCCTGAGCTTTGCATAAACCCTAAATCGCTTGTTGGGGGAAGGGGTCCCAATTACTGTGGACAGCACCCCCTCTTTTTGACTGTTGATATGTGACAAGGGTGGCAGAAAAACTGGGATCACTTCCTGATTCCAGGTTCCCAGCTCACCCCCTCCCTCCGGGACTGTGGGCGGGGAAACCGTGGGAACCAGGGGCAGGGAGGGGCTGGAGGCTTGAGTCACATGGGGAGGAGCTGGAGAGCAAAGGTTTGAGGGTAGGGGGCAGAGTCAGAGGAGAGGGCAGTGCCAGGGGCAGCACTGAAGGGAAGGAGGGGTCTGGGGAGAAGAAGGGATTACGGGAAGGAGGGACAGACAAAGGGAGAGACCCCTCATGGCTCGGGAGCACATGGCTTCGGCCACTTTGGGCAAAGGAATCCCCTCCATCTTGTGACCCCCCCCCCCACCTGGGGACCACCGAGATGGGAGGTTTGAGCACTTGGACTGCCTGCAAAGTTACAAGCTGGGGAAAATTCACAAAGAACTGGCCTTTTTTCCTTTTTATTTTGCTTTTGCAATGCAAACTTAATTTTTAAGCTATAAAAAGCAAAATTTGCATCTTCTTTATTATTATAGGAGCCAGATTCAACTATTGTTTTTGTTATAGCCTCCCAAAATTCTGGGGGGCTTATTTGCTCTAATGGTAAGTGTGGAAACGGAGAAAACAACCACAGAGTTAATCTTTTCAGCTGTTTCTTTGAATAATGGGTCACGTCATTATTCAAGGTATATAAAATGTAATAATAGACTCTTCTGTGAGGAACAGACAGCCTTGCACCCATTTTTGGCTCAGATTTTGAGTTTCTACGTCCTCTCTATAAAGACTGAGAAATTGAAAGGAAGAAAAAGAGAAAAAAAACCCCTCACTGGAGAGAAAAAAAGCCAAGAGGGGAAACAGTTTCCTTTTCCACCCCCCAGGTTGATAAAAGCACTTTGAAGGTGTTTACTCTGAAAGCAAAACCTTCCCCGATAGAGGAAAAACCCCTTTTCGCTGAGAAATCCCACCTCTGAAAAAGATTTTCCCTTAGAAAACCGAAAGTAATACTCACCAAAAATTCCAGCGTTCCTTTCCTTTCTTTCCCAGCTACTCATTTTGCCTGAGACTGACCCTTCTTGGTGCAAAAAGAGCTTCTAGTTTCAGTCTCCAGGATTAGTTTTCCATGAACACATGGTTTCTCTCTGGAGCTGCTTGCCGGTCGTTAGGGCTTCTTCACAGCACTCCAACGGGATTTTTGAGTCCAAGGGAGAAAACTGCAGCTCTGGCCTGTAGAATCCTGTGTTTCGGAGACTCCACAGCAAATGCCAAGCCTGACGGGTCTGTCTCTGCATGGGTGGGCTATGTTTCGTGACTCACGTACCTGTGTGAGATTCCTCGGCCACGTGCTCCCCACGTGGTTCTTCCAGCTTTTTGGGAACCTTTTGTGGCTTCAAGTCCCACGTTAAGGCGCCAGTTGTAGCTTCCCCCATGAGACTAGACAGCCACCGATGGCAAAAGAAGAGTCTGCTCTCTAGCATCAGGTTGGGTATAACAGCTTTTATTCTCACGTCCTGCCCTGCCTTAGCTGGAGACCTTTCCCAATGGCTCGCAGCTGCCAGAGAGCCCTGTCCCCTCCCCAGTCGGGGCTGTTTCCCCAGAGGGCAGGGCCCAGAGGCACCACCCAATCAATGATAACTGGGAGGGAACAGGATTAGGTTACATCTCAGTGAGGGGCACGGGCACTGCTGGGCAAGGACAGCTAGGAAAAAACATTACAGATCTGATGAAATATCAACCCAATTAATGCATTACAACAGATATAAATATAGATTATATAGATAATATAGAAATAGAAATAGATATAGATATATAGATATTGATAGATGTGCGCCTTTGTATCCCATTGCATTTTCCACATATGTACCAACAACACCACCTGTGTCCTTCTCTGACACCAGCTCAGGTGGTTACATCCTGTCTTGCTAATGACCTCCCCAGAGTTTCTCCTGCATGCAGGTTTTCTTTCTTACCTCTCTGTCCTAAACAGTTTCCTTTCTTTTGATGCAAAGCTAGTGGCTGAAACACATTGTTTGAGTGCTGCCAACATAAAGCTCAGTTTGTGCCTCCCAGTCCCACTGCAGCTTTAAGGAAATTCCTGAGTAAAGTGATTGATTTGTAAAGACAGACCACCAAATTCACATTTGGTTCAGGTGTAAAGCCCTCCATGTTTGCACCTAGAAGAATTAATCCTTGGAGGAAATGAGGGCACATTTCTTATGTGATTTCTTCACTGTGTGAGTAGACAACACCCAGTCACACCAGTTTTACACTGTAGAGATCATATTAGCACCTGAGGATTATCTTTAGACACCTTTAAAATATGATTCATTTCAACTTAGAACATTGTTTCCTCTTGCAGGTAGTTTCATCTGCTGCCACTGACTCCCTGGCATGAGTCCATCCTAGCCAGTTCTGGTATGAGAAAGCCTGCTCAACAGGCTTTGCACAACTTCATGGTTGATAAAAAAAGAAGTAAGTGTTTGGCTACTCATAGCAATTTCTATGGCTCTGGAGTTCTTGACATGGTGGGGCTGATTGGTCAGTCACATCCCTGCCCTGCTTCAAGGCACAGTGAGTGCAACCTCCTTTCATGCAATAATTGGGAATGATGTCAAGTTTGAATGATTTCACATGAGCTTCAGAAAGCAAATCTTTTTCTATTTACTTAAACACACAGTGCCTGGTGGAGAGCTCTTGTTTGGCAAAGAGAAATGTTACTGGATTCCACCCTGCAAAGCAATGGAAAGAAAGACTCTTCTCCCCACTTCTGATTGCTATCACCAGCTACTGAAATTTACTACCACAAGACAATGAGAAATGCAGGCTTGGAGCACTTGCTTGAATCATGTGGGAAGTCAAGCAACACTGGCCTTACAATCTGTGATGCTATTCCAAATTGCATTTTAACCCCCTACTTCTCTTTGATGACTTATCTTAAAAGAAAATAAAAAAGCAAGCTACAAGTGATGAATGACAAACAACAGATCACCCATCCAAGAGCTCTTTAAGGAAGAATCAGATAAAAATGTGGAAGTGAGCTGGATAATGTTAAGGTCCTGTTTTCTACCCTGTTTTTTGATGTAGAATGGAGACGAGTCTTCAAGCCAAAATGCAAAGAGAAAGAGAGGTAATGTTTTTAATGAACATGGGCACCCCTTGTGAAGGTTCTCTGCACATAATTTGTGAGTTTTCTGCAATAATAATGACTTGATGGCTAAAATCAGTGCTCCTGACTGTATTAACGACAAAGAGCAGATTGAATTTTGTTTAAAACTTCAAATTTTAAGGAAAATATTGTCAAATATTCTCTTCAAGAATGGGAGAGGGGAAAAAACCCAAAACCCTCAGCATTTTTTTTCTTCCTGTTTATTCATCCAGTTCTCAAAACAGCTTTAGAAAACTGGTAGACACATACCTCATTATTCACTGTGTATATGGACAGCTACATGGCTTAGAAAGAAAATGTTCTCTCTCATGTCACAGTCTGATCAAACTGCCTAGCTGCATTTTGAAGATTTTCCCTTCATTTATTTATTTGCAGCTGGACTCCAACAAAATCATCAGGAAAATAATCAGTGGCTTAATCCAGCATGGCCACACTTTTCCCACAGGTTTTGGTAAGATGCTGGGCCTTGCAGGGCACTGAGATTTTAAAGCTCCCTCCAAGAATCAGTCCCCTTCCTAAACACCAAAAACTCACTAAATAGCAAAGAAACCCTCTTGAAGGCATGTCCAGTTTGGTAAGAACCATAATGAATCCAGGCTGAGGAAAGGAAATGCACGCTCTTTCTACACACAGAGACAATTTGACAGATAATTATTCCTGAGTGAGTCTGTCATGAAGTAGATTTCCTCTGATAATAAACAATTTGCCATCATCCCTTTTTGTTGTTGTTATTCCCTCCTTAGTGTCATGACAGAAACTGCTGGGGGAGGAGGGGGAAGTCTGTGGTTGCCAGCTATTTAAGCAAGAAGGGAAGGCCTGGTACTTTCAGACTTACAGGTATTCAAAGGCCACAGAAGTTTTTAAAGTTCTGAGTTCTGACAGCCCTGAAATTATTGAACTTCCTTCAAAGTGGGGCCACAGGAAATGAGTTTGATCTCCAACACACTCAATCCCTGTTCTGTTTCCTCAGGGAATTAGCAAGTGACTTCGGGCATTCTGATTGAGGCTTTGGTAGCATTTTTCTGCATTTTCACCTTTAATGCCACCTGATTTTTTAGTATCCTTACAGAAAGAGGTACAATGCATGAAACCTTAAAAGTCTTGGGATTAATACAAGCACACAGTCATACTCCACTCTGTATATACTGGGAAATGTTACCTGTTCCTCCCTGAAACACTGTTTTTAAGGTTAACCTGATCAAATGTCTTTACAGACCAGGCAAAGACTCTACTAGATTCACTGGGTGTTAGATTCAGACCAAAGAGACTCAGGTGAAAAATTTCAAACAGCATGCAGTGATTGCTCCTTAAATTGCAATAATTTTATAAAACCTTCCCCTTACCACAGCCAATGCAATGCTCCAGGCAGTAGAGACAGGAACATATGTGGCTCAAGGTAAGAAGAAAAATTACAGCAGTTACTGTTTTAACCAAACGCTTCCCAGTTCTCAGCCACTAGTCTCTCCACGGGATGTAAGGCCCGTATGTCAGGGGGTGTTTTGATTGTGTGGAGTTTGATGATGCTGACCAGAGGGTTGATGGTTCAATCACAGAAATCAGGGGGAAGGCAAGCAAGGCAGCTATCATGGTGAGAGACTTCTGTAGACCACCCAGCTAGGAGGAAGAGGCAGCTGGGAGTCTCACAGTCTCTTGTTCTTTTGGGGGACATCAATTGACCATGTGACTGCAGGAAATACAACAGAGCACAGAGGAAACAGTCTAGGAGGTTTCTGAAGTGTGTGGCAGAGAAGGTCCTGACAGCTGGTGAGCAAGGCAATTGAGGGAAAATGGTCACTGGACCTGTTGTTCACAAATAGAGAAGGGCTGGTGGGTGATGGGACAGCTGGAGGCCATCTTGGGATAGGTGATCATGGAAAGATGGGTTTTGATTCCCAGAGAAGTAAGGAGGGGTGCAGCAGAACTGCCACCTTGGACTTCCAGAGAGCAGACTTTGGCCTGGTTAGGGGACTGACTGAGAAAGTGCACTGGGAGGACAACGTGAAGGACAAAAATCCAGGAACACTAGATTTTCCAAGGTGCATGAGCACATTGACCCCATGTGCCAAAAGATGAGACAGTGGGGAAGACTGGTCTGGCTGAACAGAGAACTGTGTCTGGAATTCAGGGGAAAAGAGTTTACATCCCTGAATGAAGGATCAGGCCAGACTGAGGAGGACAACAAGGATTTTGTGAGGAAGGATGATGCAGGAAGAAAATTAGAAGGTCCAAAGCCCAACTGGAACTTAATCTGGCTGCTGACAATGTAATTATTTTTATAAATTCATCAGCAACAAAAGGAGTGCTAAGGAAAATCTCCGTCCTTTTGTCTAGGAACTACAGGCCTGCCGCCTGTCCTCAGTGCCAGGGAGGCCATGGAGCAGATCACCCTGAGTGCCATCAGCAACAGGAACAGGACAACCAGGGCATCAGGCCCAGCCACCCTGGGTTTAGGAGAGGCAGGTCCTGCATGAACAACCTGATCTCCTCCTGTGCTCAGGGGGTGAGGGAAAGGCTGGCGATGTGTCTGCCTGGACTTTACAAAGGCTTTGACACCTTCTTCTGCAGCATCTCCTGGAGAAACTGGCTGCTCAAGGCCTGGCCCTGTTCTCTGGATGAACTGGCTGAGGACAGGGCTGGGGAGTGGTGGGGAATGGAGGGACATGCAGCTGGGCTGGGCACCAGTGGGGTTCCCATGGGATCAGAGCTGGGACCAGGCCAACATCTTCATCAAAGGTCTGGATGAGGAGATCGAGGGCTCCTCAGTCAGTTCCTGACAGCACCAGGCTGGGTACGAGTGTGGATCTGCTGCAGGGCAGGAGGGCTCTGCAGAGGGGTCTGGACAGGCTGGGTACATGGGACGAGGCCAGTGGGATGAGGTACAACCAGGAGAAATGCTGGGTCCTGTCCTTGGGTCACACAAAGCCAACCTGCAGCTCCAGGCTGGGGGAAAAGTGGCTGGAGAGCTGGAAAAGGGCCTGGGGGTGCTGGTGACAGCAGCTGGACATGAGCCCAGGGGTGCCCAGGTGGCCAAGAAAGCCAATGGCCCCTGGGCTGTCCCAGCCACGGTGTGGCAGCAGGGGCAGGGCAGTGACCGTCCCCATGCTGGCACTGCTGAGGGACCACCTCAGATCCTGGGGGCTCCTCTGGGCCCCTCACGACAGGGAATTGAGGGGCTGGAGCGTGTCCAGAGAAGGGAACGGAGCTGGGGAAGGGTCTGGAGCCCCAGGAGCAGCTGAGGGAGCTGGGAAAGGGGCTCAGCCTGGAGAAAGGGAGGCTCAGGAGGGACCTTCTGGCTCTGCACAACTCCCTGACAGGAGGGGACGGCCCGGGGGGGGAGAGGGGGAGGGTCAGATGCTGCTTCCAAGTAATAAGGGACAGGATGAGAAGAAATAGCCTCAAATTGTACCAGAGGAGGTTTAGTTTAAATGCCAGGAAAAATTTATTCACTGAAAGGGTTGTCAAGCACCAGAACATGCTGCCCAGAGAAGTATTTGTATCACTGTCCCTTGAGGTATTTAAGAGACATATAGAAGTGGCACTAAGGGACAAGGTTTAGTGGTGGGCTTGGCAGTGCTGGCTTAATGGTTGGACTGAATGATATTAAATTACTGAATTCCAGCTCAAATTGTTCTGTCATTGTATTCTATGACTCTAAGCACCGAATCAGTGAAGATGAGCATCATGTTAGGAATGCAAAGCACTTAATAAAATAAAGGCTAGCATCTCTGAAATACAAAAAACACTAACATTTGATTACCTGGGAAGATACTCCAGGGAAAAATTCATGACCACTGAAAATAGTTTTCAAATTATACACAGTACGATGTAAGCATTCAAAACAACATGCAAGCAGTGTAAAATGGTGGGGGTTTTTTTTCCAAAAGAGCATCCAATGGTGAATTTAGGAATAATTTGCAATGGGGTCTGACTGCTCTTTGCTTTAAATGTGTTAGAGCTGCTTACACCCCAGAAAAACAGGTCAAAGCTCTCATCAGATGGAGCAGGATTGGCTCTTTGTCTGCTTTCCATTGCTGCAAATTAAGATGCAAGATACTACAATTAATTATAGACAAGAGGGAGAAAGGTCTCCAGTTCTATTCCTTTCACATTGCAGCAAAACAAGAGGCTTATGGTAAAGAAATAAAAAAAATGTTTGAAGGTCTGTAGCAAACACTGAACAGAAAATTGAAGTCTGATGAGACTGTTTGTACGTTTACTCCATGTGGTCACTGGAGACTGATTTGAGCACTGCAGACAGCAAGACACAGCTTTTACAGCAAGGCTATGCCAGGAAAGTCCTTCAAGTTGCTGTATGGCTCCTCCTGACTCAACAGCAAGAGGCACAGATTATGATCAGTGAAGAGAGGAACACAAATAATCACAGACATTATTCACAGCATTGGACATTTGGACCTTGAACTGAAGACCCACGAAACTCACCAGGAGATCTCCCACTCTTTCCAGTGAGCTCTGGATCTGACACTAATCCAGTGTATTTTAGGGCAGGATTTACTCTGTCCAGATATGCACTTAACAGACCCCTTTTTAAATTCATCATAGAGGAACAGATGAAAACCAGCTTTCAAATACTTACGTTGATGACAGGGGGCACCGTGAAATAATTTAAATATTGTCATCCTCACTGTAATTTTAATAAGAGTATTTTTCCAGACTCTAATATTAAAACTTGCAAAATAGAAGAGAGTTAGGAGGCAGGAAGCTCATCCAGCCATTGCCTTTATAACCCATCACTGTTGGTGGCCTCTGCTGGAAAGCCTCAGTGGAGTTGAGCCTCACCCAAGGGTCTTTCTGGCTCCTTCTGGCAGGAGAAAAGAGAAAGAAATTGCTTCATCTGATATTCATGGCCAGAGGGAGCTGCTTCAGATGAGTTTTATAACCTTCATCCTCAGGTAGGAGCAAGACAAAGGGACCCGAAACTATGCCCTTAAAGAAGAATAGTTTTCTCCTTGTTCATGCAAATCCAGGCTGATGTATCCCCCCTCTGCTCACTCCACACCTGTTCACCTGTTTCCTCCCTGGCATGTTTCAATACTGCAATGCACATTTGGAGCAGGGATATGCAGCTTTTGGATTGGTCCCGCTGGAGGGACCTGGCGTTTCCAGGTGATTTCCTCTCTCAGTCCAATTCATTGAATGAGGAATTACAGCTCAGACACATGACAGAATATGACTAATGTGAGGCATAGAGTGAGCAAGCTCTGTCAACAAAACACAAACAGCCGCATTCACAAATACACTCTGATATGTGTGTGTTTGTGTTTCAGAGAATACCTGCTGTGACTGCATGCTGCTATTTTTTCCATTTCCAGAAGAGATGATTATAAGGCAAAATGAAAAAAAAAAAAAAAAAAAAATTAAACTTCCCACAAGATGACAACATTTCAATGCTTTAGCAAACACTTCAAAGATGTTTCCCAGTGTTGGTGTTCCAGGTGCCATTTCAGCCTGACCTAAGCCCCTCCCAAAGCCCATTCATTCATTTCCATGAACTCTATTTAGGCCCCATGTGTGAAAGTAATCAACATTATCTTTAATCCCATCCTCTATGTGTTTACTTGCATGCTCTAAAATAGAAGTCAAACAGGTGAAAACAGCAGCAATGTCACATTTTTCCACCCAGCTCTAAAATCAGGATCTACTGAGAATGAATTTACATGGGATGAAGTGATAGAAGCACTGGCTCTGCACCTGCAGGAAGGTGTGGCTCAGTGCTCATGAGGTTGCCAGGACGCTGATCACTGCCACCACCCCCAAAAAGTGTCACACAGGGAGTCATAACCAGCACTGCCACTTCCAGTGTGTGATAGCATTGGCACGAAGGGTGCAACTTAAACAGAGGCCTCCATTTGGAGACACACAGGGAGGGACCACCCCATGAAACTGAACCAGAAAGGAGTGTCAGGATCCAAAAAAACATCAAGGAACACTGTAGGACAGACACGGGACAAATCAGAACACATGAAAAAGCATTGCCTCAAATGCACATGCTACTTTATACCCATGAGTTGTTTAACTAGGTCAGTACTAGGAGGTGACACCAACCATTGTGTCATTGGTGCATTTAGGACAATACTTCTGACTGCAGCTAAACCAGCTTGTCCAGGGAAAGTCTATCAATTTAATCCTGCCTAGGATCCAGCCAGAGTTGTCATTTCCCACCTGTGCTAAATAACTACCGGTGTATATTCATGAACAGTGGTCTTATTACTAAGAATACACCCCATGTGTATTGCACTGCAACAAGAGAACTTACAACAGGCCTATTAAAGGAAATCACAGAGATCACAGAACTGACACATTCTGTTTAAGGCTCGCCACACCTATATTTGATTGCACAACTAGAGACAAGTTTGTTATGTTCCTCGTCTTTCATGAACACTCATATTTACTAGTTTAAAATGCGAGATAAAAGTTAGACAAGCTTTGGCAAAGGAAGGGGGGACAATATCAAATTGTAAGCTAGGCATATTTATAGGGGTAACCAGATCTAGAAAAGGAAGCATTACATATAATAAGCACTCAATGATGTGGGGCAAGCACTGAGAGTTGAAAGCAAGAAACATCCAACAACTTGTAACATCAAAACCAGCAATTGCAGGTCTTAGCAGGCAAATAAAATATGAACAACAAATAAGAAGGGAACAATCACTTTAAATCATTGCTACAGAATGAGTGTTTTACAACAAAACAATGCGTAATTGATTGTGTAATTATTTGTAAATGCTGATTATTATGAGACTAAGTGTGGTTTCTCCAGCTCATACCAAGGATGCCATGCTGCATTTCAGCTGAAATTGTAATTTTGGAAAAGTGAGGCAAGGTATCAGGAAGCGTGCAGAAGGGATACTGAATTGTTAACAGTGAACTAAAGCCATAGATTTAGGTGACATGATACACTGAGACTTTAAAAACAGTGAAACAAAACAAACAAAAACCTCCAAAACAAAACAGAAAAAACAACCAAGCAAACAAACAAATAAACAAAAAAAAAAATTGAAAGCCAAAGAAGCATCCTTGCATGTTTCCGCATGAACACTATGTTTAGGAGAAATGGCTTATGAACTCAAAAGTGAATTATATAAGGTAGTTATGTGGTTTTTGTTTAAAAAAAAAAAAAAAAAAAAAAAAAAAAAAAAAAAAGAGGAGACAAAGAGACATAATAAAAAAGGAATACAGACTGGAGCATGTTAATGTCAGTAGTAGAGACAGCCTGGGAAGCTATTTTAAGAGAACAGGAGGAAAAATATTTAGAAAAGTATGAGCTGACTAGGAACAGGCAATGTGACTATCTAGAAATGGAGATCAAGTCTCCCCTGTTGGAACTCACTAGGAATGACGCCTCTCAGGTCCAAGAGCATTGCACATTTGGAACAGCAGGAAGGTCTGCTGTCAACTCCACAGAAACTCCTACACACCCCTGGACACCTTTATGGCTTTTTTGTGTCCCACACAAAACCCATGATTTCACAGCTCTTGCAGGAAAGAAATCATGCAGTGAAGATCTTGATTCCATGGCTAGAAAATCCCTTCTGAATTAAACCCAGAAAGCAAGAGGAATCTGCCTCAGAATGCCTTAATGCTCTTTGATGCACAGCCAAAGATCATTCTCCTCTTCATATTTCCAGCACATTTAGCCATAGCCTGTTCAGCTCTGCATTTTTCACATAAGTGGTTATTGTCTGTGCAGGAGATTATTCCTGTTAAGTCTGGGGTAGCATGACTGCAGGAGAAGCATATCTAGTGCAGGGAGAGAGTGTATGCTTCATTTGCCGGCCAGCAGACATCCAAGGAGCTGATAGCTAAGAAGGCCACCCCATCCTTCTCAGATGAGGGTGAACCATTAAAATCAATGCAGCTCTGTTTATTTCAGCTCTGTCATGCATGGTTAGGGAGGAAAGACATGGCAAGAGAGTGGCACAAATAGACTGGAATAGTGACCATGAATTAGCTAACACCAGCTGGGGATCTCATCTCATGATAAGACCAGGGAAATGCTGCCTTGGGACATTTACAAGATGAGGGTGCAAGACAATTTGGAGACCACTGCAAGATGTTATTTTTGATCACTTTCTTCTTCTGAAATAGATGGAAGTCAATATGACACCACTGGAGCAGATTCCAGTATCCACAGCCAGAAACTATTAAAAAATTATGAATAAAGCAACTCAGAAAACTTTGACATTTTGCTGAGCAGGAGGCTGGCAAGGAGAAATATTTCTCTGCTCCATTATGGGAACAGTGAGAAGGAAATGCCACAAAAGTCTAGATACTGCCACTCAGTAAATCCCATCTTCTTCTCACAAGAGGGTCTTAACAGCAGCAGTGGTGTCACCAGGATAGGGAAGGCAACACAAGAGGAATGGCATGATTATAATCAGCCAATCTGGCTGATGAGGAATGCCTCAGTGGTGCCAGCTGCCTCCTGGAGCCCATGCACAGAGAAACCAGGCCCAGGATTCCATGTGGGCTTTTGCTTTCTCTAGAACTTTTAGGAGAAAACGTTAAGATTGCACCCTGAAACTTCCAAACATTCATTCAAACACCCTGTAATGCTCAGTAGATGCAGCATTACTGCAGAAAACTTTAAGCCAGTCACTACTTTTTAATCCTCTATCCCATGTTCCCCTTATGTCCAGTTTCTTCAGAGGGTCAGTCCTGACCTTCTCATCACCTGAGCCACTGACAGACTTTCATACATCCTTCAAAACATGTATTAAAATCCCAGCAGCTGGAACACATTTACATTTGACAGGAACTCTGCAGCTCACCTGAGTCAAACTGGAATGGTGTGCACTTCTTGGGGGTGAAAAGGATTAGGAAACAGGGCCAGATGCTGGTGTGAACCCCCTGTGCACAGAAAAAGCTGGGAGAGGAGAGATGATGCTCTTGTGGAGAATGAGGACAGGTGGGCTCTGTATACCAGTGCTGCCATCTCAGATGCCTGTGGAGAAGACACAATAAATACTAGATAAAGTGCTTTAAGGGTTAACTTCAAGGGGCTAGCCTGCACAGTCTCAAAGAAGAGATAATAAAGAGCCTGTAACACTAGATCAAGTCTCTATGTAAAGATAATCTACTCGATGGAGGCTTAATCCTAACAAGGGCTGTATAAAGTCTGGGGAAAAAAGAGGGTATAGTGTGAACCTGAATAGTCTAATTGATCCCAAAAGTAGAGTTCCTTTTTATATGTAAATATCCCATCTCCCTTCAACTTCTTGATCATCCAGGGTCTAATCAAGGAGTTTCTAAAAAGACATCTGCTGTCAGGAGGAAAAACCATTCCCTTGTTTAAAGTTCTCTCTCACCTAAGGTTTCAAGCTGTGAGTTCTCTCTTATCACTTTAGTCTCAGAAGCTCATGGACATCCTCTGGTACAGGTGATTTGGGCACAGCACAGACAAGAGTGTTTTTGCCCATCACTCCATGGCCATGCCAGGCACAGTGGCTTCAGAGCCAAAGTGGAAGAGCACCAGAGAACTCATGGGTTTGCTTCAAGAAGTTTGTGAGTTTTGAGCACTTTTTTCTGCCTAAACAGAGAGAAGTCTGTAGCAGAAGCTGTTTTAAATGAAGGTACCACACCCTTGCTTCAGCAGAAGCCATCTGTGTTATATGACCAAGAAGATCCAAGATCCAAGCAGAGAGGCTTCTTGGGTGCCAGAAACTGGCATAATTCATTTTCCTGTCCTCACAGTTTTAGTGTTTTGGTGAATACAAGAAGAAGCAGAAAAGGCTGCTGGTGGAGGACCCTATGAGAAATTCTTCTTGGGCAATCCTTCTCCAAGGAATAATGAACCACCAGGGTCACCCTGCCTCCAAACACCACCATTACCACCAGAGAAGCAGCATGGTTGCAGTTATTGGTGATGCTGCCTCTCTACCCTGCCCATCCCTGGGTAAGAAATATGAGCAAATGGGTTACAGGTTGTGCTGGCAGCCACAAAGCACCTGGAATTTTCTGCTTCAGCTTCCTCTTGGCATGGAGTAGGGAGGGGATGCCATTCTCTGCCTAACACTAATCCCACAGACACTGATGGGAATGGGTTAGGGGATTCTCTGGTCCTGCCGAGTAAGCTCCCCTTCTGGAAGACTTCTGCCTTGGACTTGCTGACAGCCACAACCCCTACTCCTCCTGAGAAGAGAGGAGATGTGAAGACAGCTCTTCACCATCAGAGTACCAGGAAGGGCAGTTGGAAAGGGACAGGATGAGAAGGGTTCCTCACCACACGGGAAGCATTTCAGTGGTTTCCTCTCTTCTTTTTTTGCTTCTGCTTACTTGTCAGCTGGTTTTGCTTTCTTCATTATGCTAAAGGAAGGGGTGAGTTGGGGGAAATTAGAAGTTCCAGAGAACTATCTGGAAGCCAGAGTAGGAGCCAGTCCCTTTCTGCACTCCCTGTCTGCATAGCAGAAGGCAACAAAAATCAGCAGAGTTAAATACATCACAGTCTGATCTAAGGCTCACTGAAGATCACTGACATTAATTAGACTTCTGCCTTGCTTCCTTCCAACAGCAAAGCAGAGCAAAACTGTTTAGAAATAGATGATTTTACCCATTCTACGGAAACAGATCAGCAAAATAGCAAAACCAGCACATATGATTGACCAAATGATCTTTGCTTGTTCTGCAGTGGTCTCACAACATATCCCTCTTACTTGCATTCTAGATGTGTTTTTCTACAAATTGCATTGTTACTCTATATTTTCTCATCCAAAAAATTTTCTTCAGTCAGATGAAAATACAATCAATGCTCTAGCTGCTGCTTGGAATTATGTGGCCCCAACACACAAACACACACATCTGTTGTCAGAACTCTTCTGCTTTTCTTTTCCTTTCTTTTAATACAAGTCTGGAATCCACTGAGCGTTCTTCAAGTCTAAGCTCCAAACATTTCAAACAACACAAAAGGTATGACAAGATGAAAGAAAATGTCCACAAATAGACAGCTAGACAACTAGTTAGCAGCTGTCTGCTTTTGTTCAGGGTTTGGTGGGTTTTTTTTGTTTTTTTTTAAATGTGTGTGTGGTTTTTGTTCGGTTTGGTTTTTTGTGTCTTTTTTTATTTTTCCCCTGCAGGGGAAAAAAATCCCCCAACTTTATTTTTCAGTCTTGAAGGAACTGACTGCAGATTTTTTTTTGTTCTGGCAAGAATCCAACCCTGTTTAGCACTGGAGGTGGGGGAGGAGGTGAACTTATGATGCTATGTGTAACCTTGAACCTGAGAAATGTCTCATACAGTATGTGTACAGTTGCAGCAGTTTAAATGACATTGATAATTTTCAACTTTTGTATTGTACTGATTGTAACTTAATGAGGTTTTGGTGTTCTATCAAATCAGGGTATTTATGCAGAAAAAGGAACCAAAAAGAGCAGATTTTGATTAAAAATGTGTATGGGCTTTTGGGACCTAGTTTAAATATTTCAGATCTTGAGCAAGCATGGAGCCTGTAGTTGAAGTTATTTATCTTCTCCCCAGACAAATCTGGCTGGGGGGGGGGGTGGGGGGTGGCAGGGCTCAAATGCTTGATTTTAATTACTGTTGTTGTTTGCAAGTATTTTTCTTCTGTCATTTCTGTTCTCCTTCTCCCTCTAAACAGATGATCAGCAGACAACATGGACTCCTGTCTAACTTGCAGATTTAATTTGGAAACCTGAGCATCCAAGGAAATATGAAACACAAGCTGCAGTTGGATTCTCCTCCAAATCTTTGCCGCTCACTTGGAGAACTCACTCGCTCCCTCTCTGAGGCTTAGTGTGAGGCTGAAAAACTTTCCCTTCTTACCTCCTTCTGGGTCTCTTTGTGTGTCCATAAATGAATGTGTGTGTGCGTGCATGCAAAGGAATCAGCATGCCAGACAGCATTCCACAGCCGAAGGTAATTTCTCCTTCCCCCCTTTATTTGCACATTTAGCATGAGTTGCATTCCTCCGGTACCTGCTGAAAGAATGAAGTGATATTGTCAAAGGCTGGGCTACAGGAGATGTGTGGAAGAAACCTCCCTTGTCTGGATAGATCACACATAACCAGACAGAGCAGAGTTTCCATCCCACTGAAATAAATTTGTATGGCAACACTTAACTCTGCAGCTCTTTCTATTGACAGCTTCCAAGCCATTTTGCCTTTTTTGACTTTTCCCACCCAGTCTCTTCCCTGCACTTTCAGATCATAAGTCCTTCAAGACAGAACATTTATTACTCTGCACAGCACCTGCTAGATTGGTTTTAGTAGAATGGTGATCTCAGTAAGCATTTCAACCAGCTTTCATACAAATAACAAATACATAAGGTTAACACCAGATTTGGGTGGCTGAGGTGATCCAGGTTCAGGTTTCTCCAGATGAAACTTGGGGCAGTGCTGGGCAGAGAGGCCACATGGTTTTGCATTTCACTTGAACTGGGACATATTCTCCAAAGCACAGACAAACCCAAATCCTAAGCTAGGACTGCAGGTGACCTTGTGTGGGTTTGCAAAGCCCACCTTGATCCACCCCAGATGAGCAAAAGTTGCCGTATCTAGCAGGGAGACCACCTGAAATTTAAACAATATCTTTTCTCATTTGGCTACAGATTTTGTGTGTGACTATCTCACCCCATTCAGCCCAAAAGCTGTTGGGATTTTACTTCAGTGGCCACGTATAAATGTAATCAGTCTTAACAACCAGTGAAGTTCTCTCAGGAGGAAGAGTAATCATCAGGTTCAGGTTCTGGTTGTTACCCACAAGATTGAACCATTGCAAAAACTCAAAAAGGCAGCTCCTTAAGAGTGGTAAATCCTTGCAGTTGAGCTGACAGGAGCTGTGTGGCTGTGCCTTGTCAACTCATCCCTTGCTGGAAACACCAGAACCTCAAGCTCCTTGAACCAGTGGAGATGGTCTAAAATAGAAAAAGGCAGTGAAGCACACACAACTTTCATTATGCAGGGGCCCCATTCGTGCATGTAAAGGTAAATCTGCAAATATTCACCTGCTTGAAGGTGCCTAAGGCTCCTGCTCCCATCTGAAGCCCTCAGGATGTAAACAAGACACATCAACAGCAGCTGAAGGCCCTTTTTCTGCTGCTTGTTGCAGTTCTTGAGCTAGGGACCATAGAAACAAGAAGGTCATTGTACTTACAAGGGAACACATGAGCTCAAGGTGAAGTCTGCTACAGAAGTGGGGCTTACAAGCACAAATGGGGCTACAGGTGGGTTCAAAACAAAAACAAAAAAACAAACAAACAAACAAACAAAAGGCTTAGTCCCTGGCCTTTTCACCAATGTAAGGAAGCACAGCCTCAAGGGGCATTACTCCAGCATCTTCCTAGTGCTATTTAAGAATAAGTGATTACATCAGCTGTGGAGGACTGGGGAATTGGGCCATGAGCTAGCACAAGGTTAAAAGGACTACAAATAAAAACTCGTTTTCAGCACAAAGGACACTACAGTTCAAGGCCAGAAGCTTCTCTCTGTTGTTCTGGAACTAATTTCAAATATGAATTAGAAGTCTAACATAGAGAGGTTACTGTCAATAACCCCTTCTTGAGAGTGCCTTGTTTAATGAGATGTTTAACTGGATGATATAAGAATGAATTCACAAGCAAGTGAAGAAAAAGGTCCACTGCTTTCTTTTCCTCAGCAAGGAAGGAACAAAAGAAGACAAGGATACTTAACCAAGGAAGAAGAATAGATACCAAGGGAGAAGAATAGAGATGATGGAGAACAAGTGAAAAAGAAGGAAATTATGTGAGCATGCACACATTAACAAACACTTTACTCAAAATCAGCGGCTCACCATGAGGTAGATGACCATGTGCTGCTAATAATAAAGATCCTTGGAATCCACAATCCTTTGCAAATTCTTGCAGGCAAAGGGGAAGGATTTAGGACCCCAGCCTTGGGGGAGCTCAATGTGAAACTGCAAGGCTTGGAAAGTCACTTTCTCTACGGCAGTGCAGCCACCCAAGACACCTCGGCAGAGAGGACTGAGATGACCATTGTAAATCACTATGTATAGGAGGATCCTCTCTACTGTTTTTAAGTTTGCAGAGAAGAGCCAAATCTCAGCAATTTCAGGCCACCAAAGCATTTCATCACAGTAGTCCCTTTTCAATCCTGTCATCATCAACACATGGTAAACAAGACAGTTCAAAATCTCAGGCCTGGATCTTGTACAGATGTTTGCTATCTATTTCCTGTCAAGGCTCCCACTGATATCAAGGAACGAGGAGCTCAAATACCTCTGTGGAGCTGAGCCTTGGAGTTCAAGACAAATACATGGGAAGGATAAAGGCACATAGAGAGCTGTTTCACAGCTCCACGTGGCTCTAAATTAGATTAAGGCACTGCTCCAACTCCAACCCAGCCTTTTGGAGATGCTTCAGTAGCTCACATCTGTACTACAGAGCTTTATTGAGGATATTCACAGTGAAATCCCAAGGAAAGACCCAGTGTTCAAGCAAAACACAAGTTGCCTCAGAGCGTCAGGACACAGAGTCTGAAGTTTCCCCGCTATTTTTTTTTTTTCCTACAGGGGGTCTGTTCACAGAGCTGGTACAAAGAAGCCTTCTAGGCATGGAAGGCTCACTGCTTTGTGTAGGCATGAAGGAAGGAGGAAACCAGACACTTCAGGTATTTATTTTAAAAGTCTATCATGCATTTGGATGGCTGCTGGTGCCAAAACTAATCATGCTGTGGAAGAGGTACAGAAGCAGAACAAGCAGAGCATGGAGAGAAAGTAAAAGGGAAGGAGCCTGGGAGCCTGGAATGACATGCAGAAAAGGTAACTACAGATCAGAGGGTTTTCAATGTGTTGCACATTCTGCAACCTTTTAAACAGCATGTTATGGCTCCTGAAACATTTTAAACAATATAATATAGTCCAAATGTTTAAAAATATGGCATGGCATCTCCAGTGTATAAGTCCGTGAGAGCCAGATAGTGCATGCTGCCCTCAAGTTGCGAGGATTAAAGAGGAAAAAAATGCTCATTTTAATCACCCGTTGTCCTTTGAGGATCTTTTTCTGTTCCCTTCATAGTGTAATGCAGAGTAAAAGGCAATTGCCATAGCCCCAGCTGACAGATAGGCTGCCCAGGATCCCAGTGTTATAAACTCCCTATTTTCTCTGGCCTCTTTCACAGATGCATCTTCATATACAGTGAAAATTGCATCAGTGCCATTATCTTTGGATAGAAAAGCTTGAAATGTGAAATAATTAGTAGCCAAAGGTAACATAATCAGCTGTTCTCACTACTTACAGAATACATGGGGTTTGTGTGTAGAGAAATTACACAGGTGCAAAGGGCTGACTAATGAAAGTGCAGAAGAGACATGCACAGGAGGCATTTGCCTCAGGATAAGGAAGTATGGCATTATCTGAATCACGCTGTACTTGGAAATTATCTCTCCTTGCTATTTGGTGTCCTTCAAGAATCCCACCCACAAGGTATTTAATGGACTCTTACAAGGGGCTTCATTAACTGAGGTGTTAAGACATCCAAAACACTTTGTGCAGGCCCAGGTAAGTGAAGGGATTAAATTATACTTTACTTTGCTAAGCTATTTTTTACTCAAGTATGCTCCCAAGTAAACTGTCTTTTACCCAAGCCATCTTTCTACCCAGGTATAAATTGCAATGGGTGCAAACTGCAAATTGTACTGCTTTGAGAGGAAGGGGAAAAAAAGAGGTAATCAAGACAAATTATACTTTTTCAAGTTATCATCATTCTCCTCTGTCTCTGTCAAATTGCTCCTCAAAGGCAGCAGTCTGTGAAGCCACCTGATTCCTTTGCTTGACTTTACTTTCCTTCCTCTCTTTGTACTATTTATACTTCTTGGATAAAACCTGTGCTTTTGCATATCTCAGCCATTTCAAGGGCTGAGATGATGAACTGCACTGTTTTAGTTGTTTCCATCACAGTGTCACTAGTAGTCATGTCCCTGATTATCTCTAAGGACAATGCATTCAATAATAGATTCAATCCAAATCTGTCTATAATTATGATCAAGGATGATATAATAAGTTATATATGTGAAAGAATGGTTCATTTTTCAAGCCCACATGTTGTTTTCCAAATTTTTTGTAGCTGCAACATAACCTTGGTCAGCAACTTCACCAAACAGTGAATGTGACTTTTCACTAAAATTATTCTTTACTCTTTAAACAAAAAATAAAAAACAAAACAACAACAAACAAACAAACAAACAAAACCTACCATCCTTACACACATACACTTCACACACTTTAGCTTTTTTTCTGCTTTTACCATTTTGAGGATGCTGTTTTTTTTCCCAGGGCTTTAGACAAAATAAATTCAGTTCCCTGCTCACTCAGTATCTGGTGTGCATTTTTGGGTGGTGAAAGGAAAAGAGAAATCTGCTCTCAAAAGAAAACCCTGCTCTTTGAGCTTGGTCTGTACTCAGGACTACTTCAGTGCATTTAGAAAGGATGGTAGAACTCTCTTATTTTTTGCTTGGACCTTTAAAATTTCTCCTCTGCTGGGAGCAATTTCACTGCAATTACTGAAATGAAGTCCCTGAATTCCACTCTGTAGCTTTTCACACGACCCACAGTGTTTTGGACTTGATTTTTCTCCAGTTTTCTCCACAACAGGAAGAGTCGTGAGGAAATTTTTCTCAGTCAGTGGCTTCAGGTTTCTATTAAAAACTTTGCTACTTGCAACACTTCTCAAAACCTTTAAAAAACAAACCTAGCATTGGAATTATTCAATCAAATGGTATTAAAGGCACAGATTATGCTTTAGAAACCACTTACAAAGAAGGTTTTTACAGATCAGTGAGGACGCTAGTGAGGAGGGGCCCCTGATATGAATGGAAACGTTTGTTTCAATCCTCATTTATCTTAAGGCCCGGGTGCTTTCTGGACAGTGAAACATTCTTCTCCTCCCTGCACTTGGAAAAGTGAGGATCAAGTTGCTAGAGAGTGCCCTTGAATGCTCAAGTAAGGAATTTGCTAAGTGGCCTCCTCAGCCAACACAGCTCCCATGTTAACGGTGGCTTCTTAATTCCCTCTGCCCTTGGCTTCAGGATTACCCATCCTTTCTTATCACAAGGCATCACCACCAGCTGAGCCCCCACATTTGTGCCCACCCACAAAACTATGACCACTTCTCACGTTTAAAATGTTTACCATTTCTCCACCACCCTGAATTTTTAACCAAGCCATGATAAGGATGTAATAAATAAATAAATAAATAAATAAATCTACAATTTTGTAAAGGTCCCAGTGTTTTTATTTTTTTCCAGGACTGCTTAGGGATCTCTGGAATTGCATGTTTGCATGGGACTGCACCAGACTGCTTGGATTCCACACATCCCTGCAATATAAACTTCAATTGAACAGAATAATGGGTTACTAATTGTCACTGCGGCCATCAGTCATATTGATCTGGAACCCACTTATATTTAAGGAGAGCACAAGAAAACATTGGAATTATTTAGTCTTCTTACAAAGAAGCATTAGATGGGTTAAATCTATTTTAGCCTCATTAATATATTCAATGCAAATGTGGGGTCCCACTGCATCCCTTCCAAAATCAGCAGTGAAGCTCATTAACAGAAGCAGAACCTGGTCCTTCGTGAGGCAGTGGCCCTCCACAACTATATCAGAAATCAGATTTGCAGCCCTATTCTCTCTCAAACCCAACTTCTGTTGATGCTTGTGGAATTTTGGCCAGAGCAAAGATCACAGTGTTTGTCCTGCAACTTGCACAGCTAGTTTGAAGCTTTTCTTCTTTCTGCCATCCAAAGCTTCTTGGGATTAGTCAGAACTGATATTGATGTATGAACATCTTAAAAGGAATGTACATAGCTTCCAGGCTGAAGACTAAACATTGTTGCGTAAAAAAGAATTTGGCAGTGATTCTATAGGATGAACCTAATCAGAGCAGACAGATTACAATACATGGTAAAGGCATGGAGTTAAAAAGAAAAAAGGACTTGCTCTGCAGTATTGCATAACACATTCTGGAGAAACTAGAAAACCTTTCAAAGCAGCTGGGACAGAGGGAAATGAACCATTTGTTCCCAAGTGAAATAAACAAAAGAAAGAAATGCTCCAAACTGTCTCCAAACTAGGAAAGGAATGGTGGTGAGAAAAGTGACCAGAGCCTGAACCAAGCTTTTCACATTGTCCAGTTCCTGACAGTAGCTCTGTTTCCAGTGCACAGGCCCATATCTCCTCATTCCCTGGTCAGTCCTGGTGAGCCACAGACCTCTGCAAGGGAATGCAGCCTCTGGCAGACATCGCTGTGGGTGCCTGCAGTGTAGCACCAGCCAACACAGCTGATCTGCTTTTGAGTCCTGGTATGTCATCTCATGAAGGAAAAAAATCAAAGTAACTCCTTCTTGCTCCGAATCACCTGCACTACTCTGGATGTGACCGAGAAAACATTCCAGACACCTGATATGAGTTTGGCTGAGGAAGGTAATATTCACTACAAAAACCCACACAACAAAGTTCAGTGTGGAAAGACCTGCAACTCAGAAAAAGGAGAGAACTCTCTACGGCATTGACTGTGAAACATTCAACACGGTCATCTCTTCCTTGCTTATGTTTTTTTGTCACTAAAATATGACTGTTGGACTTTTTGTTTTCCTTTTGTATATGACAACCAACTCTATCAAGAAAGAGAGCACAAAACTGACTCCTCATACCTGCTTGACAAGAGTGTGAGTTCTTCACATCATCCCTCTTCTTTTAAGACTTAAAGTTAGGGACAATTCTGACATTCTGATTCATGTAAGAAAACTGCTACTTGAGAGTGTGAAAGAAAGACAAACAGCCATCTTGTCCAGGATTATATTTTGCGGCCTTTATAGAGCATCTCTCAAGATTTTATTTTTCTGACTTAATGCCAGTACTCCTTTCCCTTTTAAAACAGAACCAAAACAAGGTTCTTGTTTCAGTAATAGCACTGTGAGTCAGTCTAAAACTCTAATAATATTGCCTTTCTGGGGAAATCTTACTGAAAACTTAGGAGATAAATTGTCCCTTCTTTTATACAGCCTTGTATTCAGAACCAGTGAATTGAGGCAGACAGGCAATTGTGGCAATTGACCCAAGCATCCTGATTCTCATTTATTCAGTCCCCTTCTCAGTGCAGATTGGAAAGGCTTGGTTCTCAAGGTGAGCAGCTAAACCACTGGGCATGCCCTGCAGGACACACCTGGAGAACTTGTGAGTGACTGCGTGCAATAACATCACCTAATCTCTCTTGGAAATGGACTCAACTCAATCAGACCTTTGTCTTGCACACTTCTGGTAAGCAGTCTGCTCCAGAACCTCCTTCAAGTACTTAAGCATTTTCACCTAATATCCAGAGGAAAGAGAAAATCTCTACAGTGAGCATGTAACAATTTCTTCCTGTCTTAATTTGGTTCTTTATTTAAAAATTGCCTTCCCTGCTATCCCCTCACCCTGCTATACTTAAATTCAACAGTCATGTTCCCTTTTTTGTGTCACCACTTAGGATGAGCAGATTTATGTTCTTGAGTTTCTGGATTTAAAATAAACTACGAGTTCAGATCTGTGCATATGTGTATGATGGTGTGTTCTCCCTTCTTACTGGTTCTGCAAGACTAAACTGCTGGGAATGTATCTTCTCAGGAGTCCTAAAGCACACATGAGGACTCTCTTTTGCCCTTGGTTATTCTGCAGCTGTTTACTAAACTGGGAGTTGCATTTCACCTGTTCCTGTGCCTAGGCAAAGGAAGAAGGTAAACATGTTTCAGTGGCTGGGGAAAATTAGACCCTTCTTGACCTTGCTTTTTCATTCTGCATACAAGGACTATTCTGCTTGCCTAAATTCCCATATTTTTCCTCCTTTCACAAGGAAATAGTGCTGTTCAGGCAGTTAAGAGAGACATTTGGAGGAGGAACAATCAGGAGAGGGTTTCATGTTGCAGCAGCTTCCTGAGTGAGAGAAGACAGGCATGGGAAATAATAACTCTGCTCCAATGTCAGGGCTGAGGAGATTTCTATTTCCAATTTAAATGTAATTTTAAGAGCTCTTTGGAGCAGCATGGGTTTACTTCAAGAACCTGGAAGCTTAGTACACAAATTGTGTAGTCCACAAAAAGGTTCCCATCAATTTCAGAATGATGTGCCTTATGAATGTGTGCTCTTATGCTGCAATCAAGAATGAGAGAGCACTTTAAAAATGCTGGTGCTGTGCAATATTTATAGGGGTTTTTTTCCTGCATCATTCAGTTCTTGCACTCTTCAGGCAATTCCAAGAACTGCTCATCTGTAGTTTGTGATGCTTGGTTTTCTTCACAGATACCAAAAGAGAGACTGGTAGGGAGATCTTAGGAACATGGTAAGAAGGCAAAATCTGTATTGCTGGGGTCTGACAAATTCAAAATAAATAAAGAAAAACTTAATGGTTGAACACTAAAATAACAGACTACCCACAAATGCAACACACTGTGATTTGACATACTGTAATTCCTGTAGCCTTCAAAAGGTAAATATGTGCTCACCACACTTCCTCACATAATGTTTAGAAATCCTCACTGGTGTTTTTCACAGTGATTAATTATGTTGAATTATCAGATGGACTAAAAAGGAAAGGCTTCTTATTCTGGAAGGACAACTCGCTGGCCAAAAAGGAGAAAATTAAACACTATGCAGGCTTTTCAACTTTGACTATCAACAGATTTCTTCTAAATAAATTCAGCACTAGAAAAGAAAGACAGACAGTTCTGAGAAAATGCCTACTCTAACATGTGCTTGGAAAGTATCCAGTCTGGAAAGAGGAGAACTCTCCAGACCAGGAGAGGTCAAATTTGCAACTCAAGTCATGCCTTAGTTTTTCACATTTACAGCAGCATTCACTTCATTTCCATAAAATATCAAGTAGCTGAAGCAACTTTCACAGCACATGCTTCCAAACTGCTTAAAGCAGGATGTCTGAAATCTAGTAGATATGAGCTCTAAAACTAGATACTGTGTTCCTCCACTCTATCAATGCTCTGGGCTGCCACCACCAAATATTAAGAAAACATGTACAAATAGGAAATAACATCTTTATTTTCACTCTTGACATTAGAGCAGTGGAATCCAGATATGTGGAAGCAGAGCGTGAGGCTGTGTTTCTCTCCAGCTGTATGAAAACCTTGGTTTGCTCAAAGAGCCACCCAAGGGGATAACTTACTTTTTCCTTCAAACATTTTTCTGTGGTTTTATTACAAAAGGGGAAGTGCTGCAGGACTTATTTAGGGAGTGATAGTGGATGACAGATTAAATATGAGCTCACAGTGAGAGATAGTAGCACAAAGAGGCAAATACCATACTGGGATGTGGAGCAGAATTACTTGCAAGACTACAGAGGTAATAATTCCTCCATACATAGCCCTGGTGAGGCCCCTCTCGGAAAACTGTGATCAGTTTTGGGCAACTCAATATAAAAAGGAAGTCAATAAAATCAAATGAATACAATGAACAGTGATAAAGATAAGAGGGTTGGAAGGTATGATGTACGAGCAAGGGAACCCAAAATACTAAACACAGCTGAAAGTTAGAGGAAAGGAAAGGACAACGAGAGTAGAGACATGACAGTGCCAAAGTAGAGGTGGCTGGAAAACTTGATTGTGTCTGTAGATGTATTTCAGAGATAGTGAGCAAAACATGTCATTTTTCATGGAGAATTTTTAAAAATGTTTTAACATTTTTCTTGCTCCTCCTCATCTTATAGATATATTTTAGTTATAGGAGGAAACAAAGTAATTTATTGAGGAGGAGAAAAAAAAAATTTGGAAAGAAAATAAGATTTTCTCTCATAGGGAGAAAAAAAAAAAAAAAAAAGGAAAAAAGAAAACAAACCAGAGTGCACGCCTCCAATGTACACACACACGTTCTCACGTTCTCACACACTCACATTTTGTCCCCAAGGAAAAAAAAACTTCATAGAGTGTTACCAGCCAGCTCTAATCAAAGGCTGACATTCAAACTTCATTCTTTTCTTAAAGATTAGATTTTCCTGGGTAATGTTATCACACTCTCAGGAGTCCACTGCTCATGTAACTACTCTCCTCTCAGTAGCCTGGTGTCGGTCACCTCGAAAGGGCAGCACCATACTTGAGAAGGTTTCTGTCTGGATGGGCTGGATGATCTCCATGTGGGCTGGTGGTCAGGGAAGAACAGCTGGCATTGCTCTGAAATAAGGAGAGCTCTTAGATTTCAACCTGCTGAAGTCCAGACCTGCTTGGGTATCTCCAAGCACTCAGACTAATGCAATTAATAACAAGGCAGCTGAGCCTGGCTGGGGGTGGAGATAGCAACTGGGGCTGTAGTACAGGAAAACTGTCAAAGTCAGCACTGCATAATTCAGACAAAGTTGGTTTGGAGCTGGGGAGTACAGAAAAATACTCTTTTGCACTGTTCATCCCCTCTCATAACTTTGCATTAGCTCAGCAGCACACCTGCAATTAATACATGGAGATGTCTTCTGGAGACAGTCTGTTTTATGATGTTGTTTGCAAAATCCTTCCACCAGCTTGCCTGTCTCCTGAAAGCTTGTCACTTTCCTTCAGCATCCTAAAAAAAACTTTTCTGTGAAAAAAAAAAATAAAAAACAGACACTAGAACCAAATGACTTGTTTAACCAATTTCTTCCTTTCTCTCCCCCTCCATTACTTTTTCCGGGACAACTAACAGAGCTGGAGCCTCCCACTTTGACTCAGTATCTTTCTCCTTCCAATTGTTCTGTAGACTTGCAGTATGTTCTGCTTATAAATCTTCCACAAAAGAAGGTTTTGCTTTTCAAACCTTCAACTCCAAACACCATTCAGATTTGGAATTTATTAGATTGTATTTATTTTCACTGTATATTCTCACAAATTATCCTGGCCATTTCTCCTTCACTCTTTGTTGCTTATGAAAGTATAATTTTTGTAGTTGCTGAATAGCTTCTCCTCTCTAAAACAAATAATCTTCTCACTTTCTTCCCTGCTTTCTTACCTGACCCTTAGAGTAGAAGCTGGGTTCAAACCTTGCTTCTTACCTTTTTTTTTTTAAATCAGAGCAGGAAAGATGGCCAGAAAGACAGAAAGAGACACTGCCATCTCTTTTGAATTAACTATTTGGTGCTGGCCAAGTCAATAGGATGGATTCCCTGCACCGAGAGCTGTGATTAAGCAGGAGCCTGACACGGAGGAGCTATGAATAAGCAGTGGGAACCCTGGAGAAAAACCTCACCCTGTCCCAGTGCTCCAAGCCCCATGCCAACATCCCGGTTCAGCTGCCAGCTCAACACCAGCGCCCTGCCTTCCTCAGGGGTTTCTCAGCACTTTGAGAACTGTAGGCACATGAACCACTTCTGGGAGAAATTGAGCAATGGTTCACAGCGGGATAAGTCCCAGAGTGTTCCCTGTGAAATTACATTCTTTTAAATTAGAAAAAATATATAATTTAGAGATGAATGTGGTGGTGGGGTTTTTGTTTGTTTGTGGGTTTTGTTGTTGTTGTTGTTGTTGTGGGGTTTTTTGTTTTTGTTTTTGTTTTTTCCCTTCTGCACTAGTTAGTGTTGCTTTTATTTGCCCTAAAGGAACAAGGATACAGGAAAATGTTACCATCCATAAGCACTGTGGAAGGAAACTACAGCAGGTTCTGTTGCAGGATAGAAGTTTTGAATTCCTGTTGCCTCCATGGCGATTCTTACCTTTCTTTACAGTTCAGTCTGATGGAAAGGGGAGCTGCCAATCCTTACTCAAAAGGACAAAGCCAAAACAGAGCTTTTGTCTGTATCCACATCAGCTGAGAAACACTGAAACATGTACAGAAAAATAACATCAGTGCTCTTACTAACATTGTGTTGTTCTAGGCCTGTAAAAAGCTGCATCCTGGAGACATCTGACTCTCCATCCTGGACTTTGAACCCAGTTGTGATTTATTCTATAGTGTACTCTTCTAAAGCTTCTTATTCTCACTCAGACACCTATTTCTGGATGTGTAGACATCCAGCAGACTACATCTGGTTTGGGTCCCTATTTGTTTGCTGCTGAATGAAGCCTCACTTGCAATAAAATTTGGTCATTCACCCACTGCAATTCCACAACACCTGAGTTTGGTTAAAAAAGAAGTTAGAGATAGGTGTAAGTCTAATGAGAATTCAGCTGAGAATCTCCACCTCAGGTAATGTTGGATGGAAACCATATGAAAAGCCACAGGAAATAATTTAGATAGTCTCAAGCAATGATTGCACTATTTGATAAAGGAGTATTTCCTGTTTTTTAACCCTGAAAAGTAATCGACTACTAACATTTCTAAGAGATTATCATATCAAAAACTTCCATATTGATTTGCTTTCAACAGAAAAAAAGAAGAAAAAAGAAGAAAAAAGAAGAAAAAAGAAGAAAAAAGAAGAAAAAAGAAAAATTCTGCAATACTGCTAACACTAAGCCTGACAATTCAGAAGTCAAGACAATAACTCACATTCTTCCATTAGTGTGGCTGCAAAGTTAAAACTCCTGCACTGAGCTTTTATTAAATTTCTCAGTTTGGTTTGCATATTTAGTTCAGGCACACACTAAATGTGGAGACTCAGAAGGTGGAGTCTCAGAACTGATATTACCTGACTGCTGGGAAGTCCAGCACTACTGCTAAGATTGTGTTCAGCAGCCTGTCTAATACAGACAAATTCCAACATTCTTTTAGATATTAAAGGCTTCCTTGACACCCAGAATTACAATGTGGTAGAAAACAAGTCAGAAACCCCAAGTCAGATGTTCTGAGAATCCCATTTATACACAAAAAATACTCTCTGGGAAGAAGAAAAAAGCCCTCTCCCAAGTAACCACAGAAATCATGTTGACAGAAAAGTGTGCAGTGGGCACAGAACATTTTGAGGCACAAGCCCATTGGCATTCTGGTCAGGACTGAGTTTATTAGGCATCTCTCCAGCCTGGGTAGCTCTATAGAGGCTGTGTGCCTTGGGGGGTGTCAGCTTAATGAGATGCCCTGGCAGTGGAGGGGATGTGCACCTGCTGCTTGGGGCTATGTGATGGGCAGATGCAGAAGCAGCAGAGACAGAGCTGCCCATTTCCCATCCTCCAGCAGAGGCAACACCCACGGGGTGGACAAGGGCTTCTTTAACTCACCTGTAGGTGTGGATAATGAAAGAGAGGCTTTTTTCCTTTCTCCTTTGGTACCCAGTTGCAAGGAAGTGGCAAGACAAAAGTCAGAGCTTGCAGATCATAGAATCACAGAATGGCTTGGGTTGGAAGGGACCTCAAAGATCACCCAGGTCTGACATCACTGCCACTCATCTGACTAGGCAGCTCAAAGACCCGTCCAGCCTGACCCTGAACACTTCTAGATAGGACATTCACAACTTCTGTGGGGAACCTCTGCCAGAGTCTCACCACTGTCGTGGCGAAAAACTTTTTCCTAACGTCCAACCTAAAAATGCCCTTTTCAGTTCTAAACCATTGTCCCTTTCCTGTCACTGTCTGTTCTTACAAAAAGTCCCTTTCCCTCCCTTTTCCAAGCCGCTTCCGGGCACTGGACGTCCACAGTGAGGTCTCACCAGAGTCTTCACTTCTCCGGGTTAAACAACCCCAGTTCTCTCAGCCTGTTTTTACAGCAGAGGAATTCCAGTTCTCTGAGCATTTTTGTGGCACTCAGGCACATCTCTTTCTTGTGCTGAGGATCACAGACCTGGACAGGCAAGGGATGCAAGGAATCCCTAAAAACCTTCACAAGGGACATAACCATTCTAGTATAGGGTTGCCAGCCATCAGCTGGGTAAAGCCTGGCACCACTTCTAATTCTATCTCAAGAAGTCCCCAGCAGACTGGCTGAGGGGAGCTAAAGAAGGAAAGGAAGTGTCAGCTGTAGCCACAAAAAAGCAAAAGCATTTGTTCCAGGAATACTTCCATAAAGACCGCAACAACAAATTATGGATGTTCCAGGAGAAAAAGTTCACAATGTCCTGGAACTATTTATACATATGATACAAAATAAAATCTGGTGAGGCCTCGGCACAGGTTGCCCAGAGAAGCTGTGGATGCCTCATCCCTGGAAGTGTTCAAGGCCAGGCTGGGTGGGACTATGAGGAGAAACTCTGTGGAAAAGGGTTAGAGACAATTCAGGTACTCTTCACTCTAATGCTATGACCTCAACCCAAGATCACTCATGTTCCTTTTATAGATCTTGATAAAACATTGAGTTATTTTAGTTCATATAAGCACTTCAATTTATTTGGGGAGGCCTTCATTGTCTTTAGTTTTTCTATATGTTATTACTCAAGCTCCAGGTGATTTTTTTTTTTCTTTTTCTGGGGGGGTGGGGGCTGGAGGTGTGAATTAGCACAGATTTGAAGGAAACATGTAGGTGGGGAGCATAATGCTTCCAATTGCAATGCACTAGCAAGCGCAGACTACAGTAGTTTAGAGATTAAAAATAGAATCATTTGGATGTGTGGATTTGAATATGATTTATGGATCACTTCCAGAGACATTATTGTTGCTTATCATTCAGATGGGTGTGAAAGTGAAGACTGTGTGGGAAATCATGCAAGAGATACACTGCCTCAGAATGGGGAAAAACATTAAATCTTGGAGATGCTGATGCAGCAATTAATATTGCAATCTTCACTGCCTTCAATGCACAGAAGAAAAGGGTAAGATACCCTAGATGCCTGCTTCCCATAAATAACTTATCTCAAGACTTAAAGGGAGAGACAGACAAACATTACATACTAAAGGCCCTTTCCCATTTGCCTTAGAGAAAATGTTTAAAATAGGAGCCACTGGTGAATCAGGAATTTGTACTCAGGACTTTTGGGCTGCTCCAACTTACGCCTACAGATCCAAAAGAGTCTAAAAATATCAGGGCAACCACATCTTCAGCAGGAATGGATGTAAAGTGAGGAGGTGTGCTCTAGGACACTCAGTGTTTAAAGATCTCAACTATAGCAGTAATTACAGAAGATCACAACTTTCCACACCTGAAATTCAGAAGCAATCCTTTAGACAGCTACACGACGGTTTTTTAGTGATTTTTTTTCCCCCCGTCTCTTGTTAGCTTGGTCCAGAGAAGATTGCAAGTGCCAAACAGAGGGAAGCACTGCCACAGAACTCAAGTACCTGGCTCTCCTTAGTTTGCTTAAAACAGTGGGATAACTCCACTGGTTTCAGCAAACCTCACCTTGATTTACAGCGGCACAAGTGAGATTAGGATTCTCTCACTGTTTTGTGTTTTATGTCCAACATTGTGAGTACAAAAAAAACCCCCTTTATATCTGACCTAGCTGCCTGAAATTAGAGCTTTAATTTGGCATACTGTTTTAAACAGAAAATAATGAAAGATGTAGTAAAGCACATTCATTCCTCAAAGCAGCATACAGAGACAAGTAGTTTTAAAGACACCTGTTAATAATTGTCAGAACAAAATCTCAGGGGCATTGGACCAGCACCAATATAAGATATAAAGATATCTTTATCTTCTTAGTAGGTGCTGTTTTGCTGAGAAAATTATGGCTCTTTAGTCAACACTCATGGTTACTCTTAAAAGCATTTCTTTTTCACACATGAAACCATAAAGTTCAAGTGATACTTTTTTGACCTCACACATTTGTTATTTGTGAGATGGTTAATAAAAGTAATTATCAGTAGTCTGTGGCAAGTGCAGTGAAAATCTGAACTCTTTGATGTGCAGATAAAAACTGTGCATATTCATCAAGAAACTGTATTTCTTTGGAGAATTGTCCCAATGGCTGCAAAGTTAATAAGTAATTTCCAAAACTGAAAAAGTGGAGGCCCCTGAGAGAGGGAAATAGACTTTGCTCAAAACCATCAACTACAGCTGCCTCATAACCACCTGTGAAGGTCAGAAATTACTTAAGGAATGCATGTTTGCAAAGCTTTAATTAAAGAGGCTGAAGGCCAGCGCTAAGAAAGCAATCTAAGAATGAAATACAATAGTAAGCCTAATTTAGCTTCACTGTAGATTTTCACTGGTGTTCACATATTTGGGAGACTGGAGTCTGCATGATAGGAGTTACAAGGTGAATTATAACCAGAATTATGGTCATGTAATCAATAGTGTGGATATGACTGACCCAAATGTTGTCTTGTGAGCTGCCTCTTCCAGCAATATCAGGTTTAGCAACACTTTTTCAATGTGATGAGGCTCAGGGTAGTCACCCCCTTGCCCAGAGAAGCGCAGTCAATCTGATGCCAACCAAACCAAAAAAATCTACCTCTCTCAACAGAATGCCTAAAAGTTTTATTTGAATAAGCATTTATTTGAAATGCTTGGCCAACAGATAGCAAAGGGCTGTACACCCAGCACAGAGGACATGAAACCATCCGGAAGTTTGCCCTCCTCCCCGCCTCCAAAAAAGAAAAGGAAAAAAAAAAAAGAATACACTATGGAAAGTCTTAGTTAGTTCAATCAATTATCCACTGGCCATTTACTTAAGGGACTGGCTACAAATATATCCTCATCACAATGACAGGAAATCTATCTGAAAAGTCTGCAAAAAAGATATTAATGAAGAGTGTTTCTAATGCCTACAAGATAAAATACCTTTTCACTCCTTTCGCCAGTAGTTCCTGTGGGTCATTTCTGGGGTCAGCAGTGGTGTGCAGAGTAAAGACTCTGCCAGTGCTGGAGAAAGGAAAAAAAAAATAATAAAAAAAAAAATTAAAAAAAAATTAAAAAAATTAAAAAAAAAAAAAAAAGAAAAAAAGGGAAAAAGAAAAAAAATTTTAAAAGGAAGAAAAAGTACTTCAGTATTGCCAATCTTTATCCTTGAATGATACACTAGAGGCTGACATTTAATACCCTAAGGACATAGATGTTTGAAAGCTGGTTATTGTAACAAAGGAAACTGTCCAAACTCTGCAAGACCAAATGGATCAGATAAAGCTGACACTGAGATAAATCTGTTTTACATCCATTCTTGCAAAAGTTCTACTAATCTATGTAGTTAAAATTTTCCTAGAGCAAAAGTAGAGGGGGAGAAAAAAGAACCTTACATTATAGGAAGTCAACATGCTGGTCCTATTTGTAATCTCCAAAGTGTAATGTCATGGTCAAAGAACATTTTTCTCATAGATCATGGGTGAACTCTATAATAATGAAAAAGATAAAGAAAAAAATTGAGAAAAACCATGAGAGTGGGAGAGGATATGAGGACGAACATGCATCAGGCTCTTTGTGGTTGAACTTCCATGTTAACATAGATTCTGTTTGTTTGTTTAACACATGAAGTTGGATCTTTCATAGACACAGACTCATCTTCCAACCAGTCAGAAACTTTAACACCTACTCTTCATTATCCAGTATTTATACCGCCAGATTGGACTTTCATATGGAAGCCTGGAGCAATGCTGGTACAGATGGCAAGATGACTCTCAAGAGATTGATGACTCTGAAGAAATACACAGTATTAAGTCAGAAGGTGCAAATGTTAACATTCCAGTGTAGAAAAGAAATATTCCTTGCATACGCTTCCCAGGTTTGTTCTCTCATGCATTACAAAGAGAAAGATAAAGCCCTCGACACACCTCGTAGCTGGCAAACGAATGATAAATTTACTTTAGTTTCTTTTGTATGTCAACTGTTCATGCCTCAGGTACTTAACCTTTACTTTAAAAACATGGTTCAGATCCTAGCCTTGAAGGTGGGTGGGAAGAGGGGGATGGTATTCCTGTAAATGTTTCATTTAACAAAGGCAGTACTATAAGAAGGTTCAGTGGTGAGACTCTGAATGGTACTTATTGTTTCAGATTTCAGGGCTCCCATACATCTGCTGCCTGTCAAAAGCAGATACCACATTCATAAAACAAGTGCCCTGTCTGAAGAAAAAAAAAAAAAAAAGGACTCTGTCCTCTGTAGCTCAGCCTCCAGGATTATGTGACATGGGAGGCTGCAAGAAGCAAAAGTTCTAATTTGCTCCAAAGATGGTCAACAAGAAAATCTTTTACTGTAAAAAAGAAAGGAAATTTTACTTTTTTTAAAAAAAAAATGTTTGTGGCCCATGTGCGGCAAAGCATTTTAAGAATCCCTGTTCAGAAAGCTCTTAAACATGTCCTTATGTGTCCCCATGCTCAGCAAAGTGCCTAAGAACTTACTTAGCTGAAGCAGAGACCTAAAGAAGAACCATTTCTATTTAAAATAACTAAGCAGCTCATTTTACTAGGCCCATTACATGATTCCTGACTTTATTAGGTCTGGAATGTATATTTCACCCATGGTGAGAAACATGCTCATTCATTTCTTATGATATCATAGTCTTCTCCATGGTGATCTGGTGCTATGTGAGGAAAAACAATAGAAGAGAAAACTTTTCATGCCAAGATGAAGAAGGATAAGGAATTATGTTCAGCCGGGTGGGAGAATATATAAGAGGAACAAAACCACAGAGCCCCTGATTCTGAGGATCTGATTTATTTAGTATCTGGCATTGGCCATAAAGCGTGGGCAATGAAAAGAGGAGCTGACCTCAATGGCTCCTTAGCAGCAATCAGAAATTCATTTCAGTGTGTGAGCATTTAATTAGCTTCACTGAGTTTACAAGACCTTCAGTCATTTTAAGATACTTGAGACAACTATGCCACACATAAGATTACCCTCAATCTGGAATGCCAGCCACTCAGGAAGAATGTCTGGAGAGTTTTAATTGAAGGGGACTCCTTTGTTTTTATATCCATTTGATGTGCCATTACCATTTCCTCCACCACTAATTTACACCGAGGGACTCAACTACTCCAAACAATTGTTTTAATCAGTAAATCACAGAAAACCTTCAAGAAAGTTTAAGGTTGTTCTGCGTCTATGAAAAGTCAAATGGCACCATTAAATTTTTAGAGTTAATTTAATTGTTACACAGTGCAGCCACTGCACCACTTCAGGCATCTGGGGAGAGTCATCACCTTCCCCTTTTTTACAGAAGACCTGAAATATATCTGCTGCATTCATTTATTGCATGCATACAATAAATATATATGGAGTGGGATTAACTAAGAGGAGGCAATTACTAATTTTATTATGGCTTCATGAGGTCTGTATATCAAGCTCCTCTCCCTGGCAAGGATGAGGAATTGCTAAATACAGCTAATTTCTGGGCTGATCTTATTTATATACTGGATGCTAATCCCCTTCACATATCTCATGTGCTTCTTTCTTCTCAGAAATACTGTCCCTCAGCGACCTCCTCCCAGCATTTCATTAAATGCCTTCAGCCTCAGTAAATTACAGCACTTTAAAAACATTAAGTTTAGCATATAAAAAGAGATACAGAGAGTTTCTGTATGCTGCCATGGGATAAGGTGCAGTGAAAATCCCATACAAGCTGAACTGTACTTCCTAATCAAATGGGTGTAACAGATGGCTGCTAGAGCAAGCCATCACAATGGAAATATCTGCAGTTCTCATGGTAACGGAATCTGCCAGGTCTGAGGGATTTGCTGTTTTCCAGGACATCTGAGCTGCAATCTCTTTCGAGCTGTCTAGCAGTCTCAGTCTCACTCTCTCTCACTCTCTCAGCATGATGGAGATAGAGTTGAAAGGTGGAGCCTGATTTTGCATTCCAGCTGTGATTAAAGACACGCACTTACAAACGCACACACATGCGCACGCACACACAGAATCAATAGCACTGCATATTCATTATGCTATCTAGAACCTCATTAACCACTCAGACAGAACAGCAAGGAAATTTTAATATTCTTCCTTGTTTAGGAAGGAAAAAAAAAGAAGTGTAATGGGGGAGAGGGGAGGAGAGAGGAAGATAGCATGCATGTGAGGAATTAAGATTCATGAGACATACCTTTTAATAAAGATATGGAGCAACGTTATAACTAGTAGTTGTTTCCATTTCATGGCAGTATGTCAAGATGACTTAACATAGCAGAGTGAAATATCTGGCCTTAAAAAAAAAGAAAAAAAAAAAAAGAAAAAAAAAAAGAAAGATTATGTCAAATTTCCAAAACACAATATTGATTCTATGGAAGAAGGAGGAGAAGGAGAAGAAAAAAATAGAGTAGCTGTATACCATAATACTGAGTAAAAGCATGTGACAGACCTCCTGGTACTATGTAATTAGAAAGGTGATCCTTCTCACAAGGTGTAGGATAGCATAAAGACAATGAGCTTTAATTATAAGTCTAAAGAATTTGCTATAAACCCACAGGGCTCTCTTAAAAGGTTCTTATATTTCTGCATGTAATTCACAATCATCAGTGGGAAGAAAAAAATCATTCATGAGACTTTTATTAAAGACTTTTCCTTCAAATCCCTATCAATTTAAAGAAATAAGAAGACGCATACTGTCTTTGCTAGACTACCTGCTAGAAAGCACACAGAGGGTTGATTCACAACTGCCTATTCTCTTGGGTATTTGAGCCTGAAGATCAGACAACATGTAAGATTCAGCCGTGGCTCAAAATAGAAACAAAGAGGACCATTCTCAAAGCAATGTGAAATGAAAAACTACAGGCTGTAGACTGTAGACCTTAGCATGCTGATCTACCACGTTGTCCTGAAGGCACTAAAGTTAAATACATGTGACAGCCAAAGAAACAGGAAAAATGCTTTCCAGAATAAAATGACCTGATCTCCTTTTTTAAAATCATGTGGAATAAGCCAGGAAAAGCAAGCTCCTCAAGTACCCACTCAAGAGCTGGGTGTTCTGAGGTGGTGTTGTCTACCTATTTGTGCATCACTGAAGAGCACTTTTTATGTGATCTTTCCTTACAGCCTGAAATGCTCTCACCATAACTGCACTCCTCTGTGATAATGATTTTTATATAAGGAATTTAATTGTTATGTTGTCTTGGTTAGTTTCAAGCAGGCATCTAGAATTCTCTTGCAACAACATTGCATTACACCTCCAGGGCCCTCCAAACCTGTCAGTTAGTTAGAAATGACTGCTGGTGCCAAGAAATATGTCTGCAACAGCAGAAAAATAGTGATAACTGCTCACAGTCAGCACCAAAACACCTGGCAACATGAGGGGTACAGAAGTCACCTCTGCTCACAGCAAGTAATGGCTGGAGCCACCAGCAGTTCCTCGCAGTTGCAACAGCGCTTCTCATGCTGCAAGGTGCAGGGCTGCTCAGCGTGAGACAGCAGTGCTCAAATCCACGTCTGTTTTCTGCCACCTTTGTGCAAACTAAATAGCACAATTACTCCTTCGCCTGACTGAGAGTGGCAACCACCCCTGGAGTGAACTTGGGCTGATTTTCAGACGAATGTCACATTCAACTGAGTGACTAGAAGATTTCAGTTTCTTTCTTAAAGTACAGCAGCCATTCACAACAGGAATAAATGGTGCATAGTTTTTACCTTTTATCAGAGAGCAGTTCTGGGTGAGATGAGGGGGATAGTAAAAGAACATGGAGAGGTAGTTCTGTTCATCATCCTATTATCTGAGGATTTGTGTTTTCCCATAAAGTCAACAGAGATTGTCAATGCCAAGGGCACACACCATTTTTAATGTTGCAATCAGCACTGTGTAGATTCGCATTAAACAAATTCAACACTCAATGTAGTTGGTTAAAAATTACTTTTACTCTGCTTGGAATATATCCAGGGTTAACTGTGATTCTTGCAGCAACCATTCCAGCTTAAGCAATGACACAAGAATCCAAGAAAATCTTTTATACATTCTTACTTGATAAAGCAGCCCTTCAAGTAACTGACTATTGAACACTGCACTGCACTGCTGTTACTGTACTGCTAATATTTATTAAGAGATCAGAGTGTCCCTCACTGAACAGTTTGTTGAAATTTCTGACTAAGACTGAATCCACGTGCTGTGCAGTGTGATCAGTGGTGCTCCAAGCCATGGAGCCTCACACGTGGAATTCAACCATCACTGGGGTCTACTTGCTCATCCTCAAAGAGCAGACATTGGCGCACACACCCCAAACACAAAGCTGCCTGCAAACAGCTCTCTTCTGTAGACACCATTTCCTTCCATTCTGTTGTTAAGTCATTTTTGCCCTGTCTGCTGACCGTCCCCAGATGGTGCACTCATAAGCATTGCCCTGCTCACCTTGCTTGCTTATTCCCAAGCATTATTTCTCCACCAGGCCACCAGGTCTACTCTTTTATCAAATATGGCATTTCTAGGAGATCAGGACAACAAGAAAGCCTCCTTGACTTTCTAAAATCTTTCTTTACCCCACTCAGAGCTTGAGCATCTGACCTTCAGCATTAGCAAGCTGCCCCAGAGTCCCCACATATCTCATAGGCCTTAACAGGGTCCCTTGTATCCAATATCACTCACACCTTCCTAAAATGCTGTCCAGCTTGACCCCGAACACAGGCTTCCAGTTGGGAAAACTCCACCATGTACCACTAATGCAGGAGACCTGGTGGCTCCAACAGACCTCATGGTTTCCAGTAGAGCTTAAGTAGTTCCCAGCCACACTCTGCAGTGATCCTTGCTAATCCCCAAGGTAGATCAGAGGACTGCATTTCAGTTTTAGGGTGTATTTATGACACGCTCTTAACAGCAGAAGCTCTGTGAAATCCTGAGTTTCATTCAGTCCCAGATGTCTCTTGGTCCTCAGCTGACTCCAGCCCAGACAGAAAAATCATCAGCACTTAAAATTAGTGGGGTAGTGCAAGCTGGAATCATAAAACTCTGAAATAGACAGGCTTGCTATTTCAGTTCTAATTATGCTCTTTGCTGCCTGGTTAGCAGACACTTTTCAATCAATTGCTGTATTTGTGCTGACAACAGCAGATCACAAGAGTTGCTCTTGTCATTTCAGCGACCTCTGCCTTCAATTGTTCTTTCTTTCTGGCCAGGAGCTGCAGGGCCTTGTTTCCAACACCCACAGCCATGGAGCAGGGCAGGAATCTTCCAGCCCAGTATTCCCACCTGCTATGGAGAGCACACTGCCACTGCACATCAACTGAACATCTGACCTACAATATTTACATGGGGATAGAGCCCTGTGATTTGACATTTTAACAGCAACAACAAAAAAATACTTAAACATCTCCCTTCTGCACAAATTGATCCTTCCTGGCAATTTCACACAGAGATCTCAGAAGTCAAATTCCTCAGCCCCGTGAGGCTTTTCCATCCCCTGCAGGGGCTCCACAGACTTCACATACCAGAGTGAATCTGCTACAGTCAATCAGCTCCTGCGGTCCCCTGCATACTGCCAGCACCTGCTAACAGAGAGGACAACAGAGGGGAGAACCCTAACCCTACCCCTTCACACATAGTATTGCCTTATTCTTCAAAAATACTGCTCAGTGCAGGCTGCTGCATTACAGGATGCTCCTATAAATACACCACACTTTCACATGGAGGAAGCAAGCATGCTCTAGTAAATATTTTAGCAATGAAGTGGCATGGAGTCCTTAATGCTTGTCATTTTTCAACATAAGGAGCACTCCATCAGAAGGTGCTCTACACTCTAGGGAGAAAATGTGCATTCTAACAATAACAGGACAGACAGTGGCCAGCACCTTATCGGTATTAGTTTTCCTTGAAAACATGTGTAGTTCTTCCTCCAATCCACCACCTAATGTCCAGAAGCACTTGATTTAATAAGAAAGTTCATAATGTCAAGTTACAGACACCATGAGAGGGAACCAGAATTTGCAAATAAGCAAATTATTAAAAAAAAATAAAATTCTTTGCCCTCTCCTATATATATATATATATATTTTTTTTTTTTTTTTTTTTTTTTTTTTTTTTTTTAAGAGCTTTCCTCAGTATGTTCAGCTCTGTGGTGGTGCAGGAGTGTTTGTGAGGATTGAGGTGGGGAAAGCAGCAGAGCATGGGGGAAGCAGTGTGCAAGCACAGAGTCAAAGAGTGAGGGCATGCAAGCCCTAGAGATGGCTCTGCCGTTTTATGGGGATAACACTGATTGCTGAGCACAGTAATGTTGTCAAGACTAACTAAGGCTGCCTATAACAGAGACAAAGAGAAGGATCGTATGTTAACAGCATGCCTGAAGTCCAGACAGAAGAGCTCCATGGCAACATGCAGGGATCCGTTATTCTTCCATTTATTCTCATGTGCAGCTCCTGGCACTGATGTGATCTCTATACCATGAGATAGGGAGGATCTCAGCTGCTCTTTCTCACCAAGCTCTAGCTCTTTCCTCAGCCTTATCCATCCTCATGAGTTGAGAGGGTAACATGGTTTAGCAAAACTGCTAAAACTGGGATGCCTTATGAGATGAAAGGAAATCCGGAGGATGGTGTCTCCAGGACCTTTAAAGATTTATTTTCTTTGACCAATAACCCCAAGCCTGCAACGTGTGAATGTTTGTTGATAGATTTAACTTTATGCTTGTGACGATTTTGAGAAATCGGATATTTCACAGTCAAGTGCACACAGACACACAAAAGAAAAAGGCCTGGTCCCATCTCACACATCTTCTCTTGCACCAATTTGAAAACTGTTTGCAGTGACTGGAACAAAGATCATACCATATTTCCTTTTGATAATGGAAGAGAAGAACATAATCAGGACTGTGGCAAGTGCAATATTGCATTGTTTCCCTTGCATACTCAGCAGATTTTGTAATCAAACTTCCTCACTTGAAGACACCCTTCCTGTGAGTATGGAAATGGGCAGCACCTGTTTCTCAGATTTGTGAAATGTCCTCTTATCAAAACTATTTTAAAAGTGAGAGGACAGACTGTCACCTGCCCTCAGGATGGGAAATATGTTCTGCTGCTTTCCTGCAGAGGTGACCTTGGACCTCTCTTTCACTTCCAAAGCTTCATCTGTCTTGACCATTGAGATGCTAAGTTTGTAGGAGGAACAGAGGAGCCATTTTAACTGTATGTAAAGAATACAGCACAATGGCACCATATCAGGTGAGATAATGTGTCCATATAAACACTTTCTCATTTTTTTTAATGTGAAGCCTAAAACATCTGCAGACATCAAAAGAGAAATGAACAGGCTGCATAGGAACACAATGCAGCTGACAACGAGCTGATCTAAGATCACTTGATGTTCTCTTGCAAGCTGTTCCTCCCACCTCTCATCTGTAATATCACTTGGTCAAAACCCTAAACAAAGGTGGCACAATACAAAACAAATATCTGTGGTTCGAAGGGAGCATGCAAGGCACAGGCCCTGGAAAGAGTACCCAGAGGAGAGGCAGAAAAGGGCCATTTCTAGCAGGAAGTGTGAAGAACTCACAGGATTATCAGAACTGCACTTTTGCCTTTCAAATCAAAGGAACAACCAACAGCAAGAGGGCACACTGAAAGAAAGATATGTCCTTACTTTATTTTTTTTCCCTTTGTATATCCTGTGCAATAAATAAACCTTCCTATTTCAATATTTGGCAAGGTGACAGGCTCTGAAATGGAGCAGGAAAGACAGTTGATATTTACAGCAGAAGAAGGTGCAGTTAAAAACAGGCAAACACTAGTCAATTAAGAATAAGTTCCTACTGAAAAAAGATTATTACCCAGATCTCTAAGTTGACACCTGAAATCAAATCACCCTTAATGGATAATGTGAACATTATTAGTGTGAGGAGGAAAGCCATTGCAGATTTTGGGCTCTAGATTATGGAAAAAACAAGATTTGCTCCTGACCTCACTTTTTGTCAGTTTAAAACAACAAAGAGATCATGGTTTACTTTTAGTAAGCTAAACTTTCCATAACAGCAAGGGATTTTTCCATGTACCTAAATATTCTTCTGCTCTGAACTGGAAGAGGATGGTGGATTGTTTAGAAAGAAGCTTCCTCCAGGTCTTGGTTCCTGTTGTGCTTAGCTATTTTCCAGAGGTCTTACACCCTGCACAGGGACAAGAAAAGGAAAACATTTTTCACCTGAACAAGAGGGTCTGGAGGAATAAACCCGTCTGGAATAAAAGGTGAGAATCCACACTGCAGAGCAGTTTGCTTGCATTTCTAGTCCAATTGATCAGGCGTGCTGAAGTTTTTACATTTCCCATCTGAATAGCAGTCCACATTGTTGTAGCTCACAGGAGGGTTTTCTGCTTCTGCCAGCCTAAATAGAATTATTCAAAACTGAATCATTTCCTGCAATTTTATTTCATAGCTGAATGCACACCATAGCAAGATAAGCCCACAAACACATGGAGCTACCTCCAGAAAACTTCTGGGCTGCTTCAAGTGGAAGCCCTAAATGACTAAATTAGGTTTAGTTATTATTATGGCACAGAAATACTCCTGCAGGAGATGGTCAATGGCCAGTAGCAGCTGAGACAGCGCAGTAATCATGTGGCAACTGGATTTTCCACCGATTGCCAGAGAAGAAAGGGATGCTTCCTGAGCTCTATCTCTCAGCTCTTTTAACTGAGGATCAATATCAGAGAGACAGAGGGAGAGAGACAAACAACCAGCAAACGGAAAAGCAACTGCAGCCTGCCACATTCGCAGGGAAGGGAGATAAAAGCCTGCCGCACTCTGAAATCTAATATGCCCAGTCACCTGGAATGAGTGTCTCCTGAAAAGAGCAAGCCTGCTCAACATCCTCACCCAAGCCCACCCTTCCAGAACTGAAGCACAAGGATCTGGGAAGCTTTAGCCTTATTAGGCTCATTAAAAGCTAACTAGCACTCGGAGCTCACATCGAGATGAGGCGTAGGCAGAAGCAAGACTCTGTAAAATTCGTGTGTAACCCATGTGCTGCAGAACAGCCTCCATCCTCCAGCTGACACATGCTGTCTTTTCAGGAGCAGATCAGGGATTGTGTTGTCTTACCCCTTGCAGGAGCCTGGAAGCAATTTTTGAGGTGCTGAAGAGAAAGAAACCTCTGAAAAACACCTCGGCAGCTACAAGCTCTGCCAGAAGACTGGAATTTCAGACCAATGTAATGTGCCTTTAAAAAGTAAAATGTCTACACTACTGTATTGCTTAGTTTCTGAAGCTAAGCCAGAGGGATGTACATAGTAAGATCTTTGTCTCATTTCAGGGAGGATACAGGATAAAGATTCTGTGCCAGTAATCTTCCCTGGATTAATGGTTTCTCTTTTATCTGCTGTATTTCTGCTCAGATGTCTTTGCTCTGAATGAGTCAGTGGAATGCAAATGATGAGTACAGTTGGTCTGAAAATATTTAAATCTAGCTTTCCACCGCACTGCAGGTTTGTGGGGAAAAAAAAAACAAAACACAAAAACCCAACAAAATTTAAAAAAAAAAAAAAAAAACAAAAAAAAAAAAAAAAAAAAAAAAAAACCACCTCAAAAAAACTCAAAAAAACTCATACATAAATATACACGCAGGATAAAGGGCAGATGAAAATTACAGATATATCAATAATGAAAAAAAGCCCCCAGTGGTTGGTAAAATTGAAAAGAGATTAATTTTTCTGTTTCTCCTTTTCTCCTTTTCTTCTTTTCTCTCTTTTTTTTTTTCCCCCCAAAAATATCAGTATTTAGCTGCTTGCAATGAATGGGCGAGTTAAATCTACAACACTCCTTTCCTAAGCCTTAGACACTAGACAAAAATATATCTGTGGGAATAGGAACCTGTTTTTATTCAGGCTGCTAAATGCCCAATCTTTATTATCCCAAAAAGTATCTTCCTAAAGATAGCATTCTTAATACTGACAAAGGATAAACCAAACAGCACAGACGTGATTTCTCTGGATTTTCTCCCTTTCCTTCTCCTACGACAGATTTAATTTTTTTTTCATTCTGCTGGGATATGGTTCCTTCCCTCTTCTGCTTAAGGCATGAGTTTTTCCTCTAGCAAGTGATTGCATCCCATAAGCAGCCAGGTTAAGGGGGTTTTAGAACTGCAGCTCTGTTTGGGAAGCCAGGAGAGAAATCATGGGGCTTTGTCACAAGTTTCAGCAGGAATTGTCTGCAAGCAGTGTCTGCCCACAGAGTTTTTACAGCCTAAAGGCAGCCCAGAGGGCCTCCAAAAGCTCTTGTGCACTGCAGGAAGAAGGAGTTGGAAGGGAATTACTGGACCATTTCCTGGGCTTTTCCAAATTCTGTGGGAGTTGGCTCCAACACAAAACACTCTTTCCGTAAGGGACCAGTCCTGGGGTGAGCAGAAGCTTTCTGATAAAGGATGCTGCAAAGAGCAAACTCTGCAGCAAGAAAGAAAACACCAACATTAACCTAGCGACTACTACTGTACTTGTCAATAAATCAAACAGCACCATAGGTTATGCAATCAGAATCATTTGCAAGAGACTATTCAGACCTCTAGCCCATCATAAAAGGAAAGAAATTCTCCTTCTGAAAAGCTGCCTATAAATCCAGCTGCAACAAAACAAACAAAACAAGACTCATATTGTCTACCCAATCCATGTGGGACTTGAGAATTAGTTAGCAGGAGGAATCTGCCTTTAACAAAAAAAAATATTTTGATTTTGATGGCTTTTTAATAAACCACCTTTTTTCTATGTTTTCCTTAAAATAATTCTAAAGCATTTTATATTGAATTTATATTAAGTTTTAATTTTAAAATCTAATTTAATAAAATCTTTTAATTTAGCCCAGGATTGGTTTTCAAGATGGGAAATTAACTAGGCTGTCTGCTGGTTTTCATTGAAAGAATACAGAGAGTTTCATTTAGAATGGGCAGCAGTTTCCAAAACACATTTTTTTTAAATAGTAATCTATTGATGAAAATTAACCTTTCAGATTAAATATCAGGTTCTACAAAATAAGCCATTAATTTCTGAGATTTTAACAGTTCTCCTGTTCTGAGTAAGAGGAGACTTTCAGAGCTGGGTTCTGGAGCCTGTTTTCAGGTCTGTTGGTGCACAGTTAAACCCAGCAAGTGCTGCAGCACTATGGAACAAAAATCTGGGTGTGAGGAGCAGGTCTGGCATGGTGCAGCTCTCACGTGAGTGCTCAGGAAACTCTTCCAAAGAAATGTGAAACTTTCCTCTGCTCTGTTGTGTTATGACTGATGGTTACCTAGTGATGCCCAGAGGTTCTTCCAGGCCTACATGAATGACGGATGACTCAGGTATTTCTGGTGATTTCCAAAACTTTCACAAACATTCATGTGAGCCTCAGGACCAAGACAGCTTAAGCAAAAAGACAAAGAGAGATCAAAACCTCCTTTTGCAACAGCAACCTGCCTTGCAGTGGAACACCATTAGCTGCTCTGCAGAATGAATAATTGAAAGAAAGGAGTCTCTGTGGCCATTTTTACACTGAGAAGATGTTAGTGATGACCTCCCTCCACAGCCTAGCTGGGTCATTGTGCTAGACTGATGTCATCAGCTTTGCTGAGAAAGCTGACAATAAGCAGAGGGGCTCAAGATCCACCCACAATTAAATCCAGCTGATGAGTTGGACCCAGCTACCATAAAATCCAAATGGCTTCATCAGCAATCCCCATAAATTCACTGCTCTCACAATAGTCAGCTGGACAAGACTCTGCCACGTGGACAGGGAGCTCACAGCCTGCTGTCAGATTCACACCTTAGATAGAATTTATCTGCCTTTTACAGTTTCCTGAAAATAAAGCAAGATTCGTTTCAGCCCAGAAGGCTCCTGACACCCATGTGCACCTGCTTCATCCATAGGTAAGAAAATGAGATGTTTCTTGGTTAACTTGCCACCAAATTCCTGTGCCAAACTGCTGCTTCTCCACACTGGTGGGCAGGCTTCCACTACCAGCAGCCGAGTGTGATCTTCATATTGAGATTTACAGAGTATTTACAGCATTGCATAAACTCACAGCAGAAATGTAATGATTATTCTTATCTCACTGGAAAGACTGCATGCCTTTCTCCGCTTGAGATCATCTTGTCTGGGGACCCATCTAAGACAAAATCATTGTGTTCTGAAAACACGTTTTGGGCATGAGATCTGAGTGTTTTCTTGCCTTGGCCATAATAAAATGTGAAAAAAACTGAATCAAAGTGTGCTCCTAAAAACTATGTATTCCTCCTGCATGCTTCCCTCCCTTCTCTGCACAAATACAAACCCTGGAAGGTGAAAGACTTCAAACTCACTATTCAGCATGAAACAATATTTAGAAGCATGGTGCATAACATAGCTACTCTACAAATACGTCCAAACAAACATAAAATTAGTCTCTCACGGCTAGGAGAGCACATTTTTTAGTATTTAGTTTAATAATGTCTTTACAGGAGAAAGCAGTCTATATGCCATTAAGTGGTTCCTAAATTCCTAGGTCAAACAAAATGAGAACATGAATAGGCCCATTCATGCTTCAGATAGGATAATTCTGGCAAAGCTGATGCTGACAGTATTAAAGAGCAGAGATGGAGGAGTCTGGCCTTGTCATTCTAATTGTGACCATGAGTAGCAAAAAATATGTTCCCCTTTGCCAGTGGACCGATCTTTCAGGTTTGTAGAATCCAAACCATGCTTATTTGGCATTCAAGGGGCAGAAAATTCATGCAGTAATGTGCTTGTTTTGTCTGAGCCTGCTGCAGTGCTGGCATAGCCAAATATGGGGAAGGGCTGGTTCATTTGAGGCTCTATAGGGAGAAGGAGAGAGTCACCAGAATGTGAAACCAGAGCTCCAAATACTGTGGCTCCCCACCCGTGTTAGGGAGCACAGCCTGCCTGGGTGAGTGGGGTCGCTTTGGAAATGGTCATTTGGTGCATTCCCATCTCTTCCTTGTCCCACAGAGAGAACTTCTGGATCTAGGAGGAATGTCCAGCTAACAATTCAGGAGAAATAGCATGGAGCAAAAAGACTAAAACAGCTATCATAAAGAACCAGGAGAGCTGTCATAGACTAACCCCTTTCTCAGTTACAGCAAGATCTCTCTTACTCGTCCCATGCTTCAAATCATTCAAATCAATATCAAAGAAGCATTTTTCTCACCAAAACAGAATACCATTTTCCTTAGAAAGCTCTAAATCCAATGAATTAAACATCATCTTTTGCAACAATAAAGGTAAATTAGTATCCCTTCTTACTTTCTTCTTCAGCAGGGCAAGGTAGGGACTTCACCTCAGACAGATAATTCAAATAGCTCCCATAGGCATTTCCCACACCACTCCTTCAGAGGGACCATATTAAAAATAAACTAAGCTGTAGGCAGCTCTGGAAAATTACTTAAATTGTATTTATTGCTTTGATAGGGTCAGTGCACAGTATGTGCATGTTGCCTTTTAAACATATGTTTCAGGCAAAGAATCAAAGCTAATTTCAGTGTGTGAAAAGCAAGCAGATTTCATTACTGATTGTGACTTTAATGTCAAAATGATAAGGATGCTGGATGTAGGTTCTCAAAACTGAATGTCCAAATGGGAGTTTATGATGTAGAACTTCGGCTTTATCATCCATGGGCTCCAATATAGAATGAAGAAAGAAATTCTCTGCTACCAGGAATCTCACAGTTAACCCATGAGCCAGCTGACTATTTTCCCACTAATTCTCCCTGAAGCTATTTCTATCTGTAACATGTTTAAGTAAGAACGGCCACTGGTACTAACCACTTCTGGCATCCAAGTAGAGGATATGAAAGAGATCTGATATTTTTTTACACCACAACAATGCGGCCTGACTTTGACTCTTTGCAGAAGTGTCAGCAGAATTCATAACAAACCAAATACAATTTTATGCAAAGCACAATAAAAGGACTGCTAATAAATTTAGTTGTGGGGTTGGTTTTTTTGGTGGGGTTTTTTGTTGCTTTTTTGGGGGGTTTTGGTGTTTTTTTTTTTTTTTTTTTTTTTCGTGTTTATTTGTTTGTTTTGTTTATGTGGTTTTGTTTGTTTTTAATGAGGATTCCATACACATTATTACACCAGATCTAGTTCCCAGCTTCAGGCAACCATGTGTAATAACCCTTTCCAAATTCTCTCAGGAAGAAGGTGAACCCTCAGAATTATTAAAAGTCTTCAAGTATAAGCAGCAACAAGTGAGTGAAAGAAGACTTTTCCCAATGTTTGCTACAAGGTCATCCTAGTGAATTCAGGATTCACTAAAGTGAAAGCCAGAAGGTTCAAACCCAATATCTAACTCAGGATTACATATCTAAAGTAGCCACATTTTCCACAAGATATTTTGAACACCTATTTAGCTATGAAAACAAACTTAGCTAACTCACAACAGAAACAAACCCACACTTGGATATCCATAAAAGACCTTAAATGTTTATGTTAATGTATAAAAATGCATATACACATTCAATTAGTGAGTATCTATACATATGCATATGTGTACACATACTTATGTACACTCCAGAGAGCCTCATTTGCACAGTGGAAAGCACCCACAATTTCACTTCAAGCCAAAGAAAAAGTGCAGGATTATGAAAAATAATCAAGTCATTTTTAATGCCCCTGTCTACAATTACTGTTGTGCACTCACTGCTCTGCAAGGCTTTGTCCAGGTCTGTTTAACAGCACCACACTCCCCTAGGTTCAAATGACACCTTTGAAACAACTGAAGCAGTAAATCACACCCATTTATTATCATCTCAACAAGAATGATAGCAACCTACTCTGCTTGCTGAAATACCCATGGGAATTTCACCCAATTACGTGGGGATAACGTATCTTTCATGACTTTAGCTGTCTACCATTTCCATTGTGTACTTGGTAGTCAGTCACAAAGGACACAATCCACTGAAGCAAAATGTAGAGACAAGGGGTTAGCCATTTCAGGAGTGGAGAAAGGGAGGTATAAATTGAAGGAAGAAGGAGGAGGATGACACAGAGCAACTGCTCAGCTTAGTAGCACAGCTGCTTAAACAACTGAATAGCAATCAATGGGTTAGCATTCAATCCAAGTTTAGATCACATTGAAATCTATTAGAATACTGCATATAATGAATGACTCTTACTTATTTGGTATTCTATCTTGGAATTAATCAACTCAGTTGTTATGCAGGGGGAAAAGATTTGAAAGAAAAAAAAAAAAAAAAAAAAAAAAAAAAAAGTCAGTGAGTAGACATGCCCAAACCCAAGAAAAACAACCACCTTGATTTCCCCGGTGGTTAACAGTCTGACAGTACTCAACAATATAGGCTGAGGTTGAACACTCTGAGGAGATAAAGGTTTTCTGACTGTTCAGGCAGCAGCCTGGTTTGTGTGTGCACAACTTGCCCCATCCCCTCCATTCCAGGCTCTCACAGCGCTCGCAAGGTTGTACCATCTGCTGGAGCACAATTCAGAGGTAGCTTTAAAGTGATGATAGCTCTGGGAAATGATAATCACTGGGTCATGGAAAGCTGTACTGCAGTGCATAAATAAGATAACCAAAAGTGCTGAGCAGGGTATGTTTGCATTGTGAAATGAATTTTCCTTTTTCCTGTATAAAACCTGTCTTGAAAGCATGGGGAATGCAGCAGAATTGAAAACCAGAGGGAAAGCAACACAGCCCCAGAAGCTGCACAAAGGAGGAGGGGGATGGAGTAATGGTAAGCTGTAGTATTATTGACTGAAGACTGATAAAAAAGGAAGGAATTCAACAGTTACATCTATTTTGCTTGGTGCAACGGCATGAGATCAAAGGCTTACATTCACATTAGCCCAGAATAATGCATACTCCATAAATGATGCAAAGCTAGGCCACATTCCCAAGATGTGACAATGCCTCAAGATGCCCCTTTGCTAAGTTCAGGTCAAGGCAACAGGCTCCTGCATATGAAATTCTTTTTCAAAGCACACAAACGTACTTTAACCACTGGGCATGGAGATCGACAACATTCAGGACAGGCAGGATGTCCTCTTATGCCTTCTACTGTTCTACAGATGGCTTTGCAAATTCAGTCAATTTTCATTCATTTGCAGGGTCTTTTCCCAATTGCTGCTGATATTTCAGAAGATCCAAGCTGTCCACCCAAGCACAGAGAAGCTTGGGCTGAGAAATTGTATTTTATTTTATTTGTAAAGCAGGTATCAGGGCAGAAGGCATCAGAAGACAGTCAACTCAAATTCCAGAGATGTGGCTCAGTCCCACCTGTGCACAGACAACCTTTGTGACCTTGATCAGGTCACCTGGGACAGCCCCCTTTAATGGCTGCAAAGCAAGAACAATGTCAAATGACTCGAGAGCCCCAGTTTGTTTTTTTCCGAGACACATTTGTCAAAGCCACTTAAAGATTCAGATCGGTGCTGGTTGTCCCTTGATTCCTGGGGATCCAGCCATTGTGGATACCTTAAACAAAACACCACCAGGACACATCCATATAATAAATTCCTTTAGGAATTCTTAATCTCTGGGAGTCTGTACACCACTAGCTAAATGTAGATGAATAATTATTTTCCCCCACCTTTCATGGTTTGGTTGGTGCAGGGAAGCGTTGCCATACCAACAGCAATCCAGCCCGGCCGTAGGACAGGGCTGGAAGTGTGGAGCTGCGGACATCCCAGGCCGAGAAGAAAATCCTCCTTTCCTTTCTTCCCTCCCTCCTTTCTTCCCTCCCTGCCTCCCTCCCTCCTCTCCCTGGAAGAGAAGCAGTTTCTCTTTGTCAGAGAGCACAAAGGGGAAGAAAGAAAAGGAATTGTCCATCAAGCTCAGCAGAGCCTCGGGGGCTTTCAGCAGAGGATGCCAGAGCCTATGAGGAGAGCGAGGCACACTGAAGACTGATTTTAAAAGGACAGTTCAACCTCAGCTACACTGAACTGCCTCCAGCAGTCCTCAGTCTGTGAAGAACATGTGGCACTGACATCTTCCTGTGTTTTGCTTTCCACAGATCAGCACTGCTTCCGACTCAAAGGGAAAGCCAAGTCCCCCGCTGTTTGTAGGGTGCCCAGGGATGCCCCCGCAGCCAGATCCTTTCTGGGGGCTCACAGCAGGCACCATCGATCTGATGGGTCTTCTGGGTCCTCCTCGCCTGCCAAAAGCATCAGTGGGCCTGTAAATATTACTTCAGGGAAGATGTAACAGATACATTAATTCCCTACCCAGAGGCTGTAAATTCTGCAGATCCAAACAGGGGTTCTAGCCAGTACTGGAGGGAAATAATGCGTCCAGTGCCAAAACTGTGTCCCATTCCAGACACCCTTCTTGAGACTCTGGAACCAAAAAGGGACTGTCAGTAAGCACAAAGAACAAGATGACTATGAGAGTGGAAAGCAAATGAGAGAGAGACACAGAAATTACTCAGGGCAGTCACAATAAAGGTGTGTTTATATTTATATACACATATATATGTGTGTGCATGTATATACAATAATTAATGGTGTAGAAAAAATAAAAGACACCTTTTCTCAAGAGGTGAATGAGTGTAAAAAAAATGTAGCAATTCAAAACCATGACAAAGATACCAGACAACATAGCCGTAACATCCTCTAGGCCATGCAGTCGCACTGAGACTATGCTCAAAATCAGACCTAGAGACCTTGAATATCTAGAGGTACAATTACATGTTAAAAATAAACAAGCCCCTGGGAAAGGCAAAACTCCTTGGACTGCAGGAGGATAGGAAAACATCCATCCTTCAGGGAGAATGACAGATCATCTGTGAAAGGAGGAAACTTCAAGTGCTGAAGTATCTAAGTCAAGAGGTGTTCACATGCATTTACCGTGAGAAAGACCAGGTCTTAATGGGACTGAGCCTGTATTGGCCTTTTCAGACAGAGGTGCCAAACCAAGGCAGAATGGAACACCAAAGTCAGGAGAAAAATGGAATTGGGTGATATCAGGGATATTGCTGCAGTTTAAGGCTCTCCTTTACCCATGACAGACCTTTTGGCCTGGTCTCACCAGTCTGTCCCCACCAGGTCTTTGAGTGGGACTGTTTACCAGGCAGCCCCTTCTCTATCCACACCATGACAAAGGGACCTCACAGTCCTCTCTCCTTACATGCTGGGCTGCCCTGGCTCTGCTTGTACAACCTCAGACCTTACCCACACCTTGAGCTGTCCCAGCTCTCACTACAGCTGGGTGCTTCCTTCTTCATGCTTTGGGACCAGAACCATATTTCAATACAGAGAGGATGTCCTGGTCACATCATCACAACTGACACATGTCTCCACGGTCAGCTCTCAGCCCTTTTTCTTCAGCTCGCTATGACCTACATCCTATATCTGCCTTTCACTCACCTGACAGACCTCCCATTTTCACTGGTTATTGATCTACTTGACCAAGCTGGAATATTTCTCCATCTTCCCTCTCCTGGGCCTCACACCCTTTGGTGTCCTGATCTTTAGACCTCAATGATGACAAGGAGTGAAAGATTTTCACATAGTTAATGCAGTGTGAGTAAAATGATCAGAGAAATAAGGTTATACACCTAAGTTTAATATCTTCATAAGTGACCTGGAAGATGGGCTCAAGGCATCCTGCAGGACAACCTTGGAAAGGTCTGGAAGAGTGGGATAGCAAAAAACTTATGAAGCTCAACATGGACAAATGTAAGCTCTTGCCCCTGGGAACATGTAATCCAGGAATAAAAAGGTAATAGGAACATAAACCTGGCTGCGATCAGCTCTGTGGGAGAGGACCTGGGGGTCCTGGCAGACAACAAGCTCCATGAGAGTGAACAGTAATCTGCTGCAGCACAGAAAACCAACAGGATGTGGGTTGCATCAACCAGCAGATATAACAAAGTCATTATCCCACCGTAATCAGCCCTTGTCAGACCACATCTGAAACACTGTGTTCAGTTTTGGTCTGTGTTACATAAAAATACCACAGTGGACCAGATGGGGGAGGTCCAAAGAAGGGTCATAGAAATGATCAAAGGGCTGGGAAGCTGCCAGCTAAGGAGGAGTTGAGACAATTGGGTTTATTCAGCCTTGAGGAGGAGGCCATGGGGATGCCATGGGGATCTTATCACCATGTTATAGTACTTAAAGGGTAGCTACAGAGAAGATGGAGACTCCCTTTTTACAAGGAGTCACATGTAAAACGGGCAATGGATACAATTTACTCCTGAGGAGATTCCAATTAGACATAAGAGGAAAATTGTTCATGAACAGACCAACTAGCCATTGGAATTGTCTTTCTAAGGAAATGGTGGGTTTCCCAACACTGCTAACTTTTATGACTCAGCTGGAGAGGGTGCAGTGCCATCTCGTCCAGAACCTGCTTTTGCCAAGATTGGATCAGATGATTCTTGAAGTCCTTTTCCAACCTGGCATCCTATGATTAGATGATTCCAAATTTTTGGAGTGGACATCTACTATTGGCTCTTTATGGACTGAGGCCTCTCTCCTACCACAGTCACACCCCATCAAAGCCTTTTGGATGAGTAAACACCTCCCTCCTGCAAGCCTCAAGAGCTCTGAGATGAAGAACAGGTTCAGCCACTCCTTTGAGACATTTTATTAGAGTAGCTGTACCACTTTTAGAAAATAACCTTGCTAAGCACTGTGAAGTGTGGGTGTCTGGGAACATATCCATTCATTTCCAATAGTCTGTCATGAACACAGAAAAAAAAAGCTGGATTTTTAAAAAACTATGTTGCTGGCCAAGATGATTGCAGGGATGAACTACATGAGCAGATGTAGACCAGGCAGAGACTCCTGCTTTTCTTGGTGGAGCTATGCTTAAGTGAAATCCCTTCACCAGAAATAATGAAATGGACATCTATGACAGCATCTGGAAGCTATTTCTGGATATAGTTCAACAAGAGCAAATGCATTAAGGGTGGACAAGTGTTTTACAAGAAGAGGCAGCCACAGAGAGGTTGGGAGAGCATGGAGGCCTCAGTTAGGGGAGAGGAATATCAGAAGGAAGAAGGAAGAAAAGAAGCTAGCCCCATTGAAAAAATGGGGAAGGCATTGCTAAAAGGTCACAGTCTGTAATCATACCAGTTTGCCAGATTTAATTTCTGCGCAGGAAATATGCTGCAAGCACAACTGCTACTCCCTGGACTTGAAAAAAATATTGAATGGTTAAGTTAAAATAAGGGGGAGCAAGATGTCATTATAATGAATGAAAATAAAATGTCTTGATCAAGCACTGCTATACCAAGAGAGATTAATGGTTAAAGAACAGCCATAGCTACATCAGTACAACTTTTCCCTCCTATTTTTCTCCCCCTTCACGATTGCAGGGTTAAGAAATAATAGCTATAAAGTTTGTCCAAGAATGGCATTAAGTGCTATTTTGTATTGATGCAAAAACTAGAATAGATTAATACTTTGTCACTGTATTTTATTAACCTACTTGTATAAATATCAATAAAAGCTTTAAGCTTTAAGGATGTACACCAGATAATTGTTCCCCTGAAAAGTCCATTAGACACCTTGTGCTTTTATGCCACAGAACAAACTCCAAAAGAAAAGTTACAGACTCAAACAATTGCTGATGTAAAAGTTTATTTCTCCTTCCCCTTTTAAAATTAAAAAAAAAGTGCTCAAGGGGCAAGCAAATATAGCAATTATGCTGCCAAAGCCAAAAGAGAAGCTCCTCAGTGAAGATGGGAATCAGTTCCTGAGCATTTTCATCTCTTCACTGTCTCACAGGCATGCCAGAGGCACACAGCACAGGTATAGACACACATTTGCAGTAATTTCAGCATAAGTCCTAGTCCCATCCTCACTTCTCCAAGCATCTTAGAAATTATCTTTCTGCACATTGCTGGGCGGTCTGGTGACCTTTATGACATGCCAGCTCCCTCTGGGCTCACATGTGCAGCCCCACCACTGCCAGCAGAGGTCTTCCATGGCCTTCCAGGATAGAGCACCAAACTGCAACCTCCTTGCTCCATGTACAGGCTGAGTGGTTTAGTAGGAAAGCCCACACTGCCTGACACTGCTCCCTGCACAGCCACATCAAACTCCTCCTGAAAGAGCTGCTCCTGCTCCTGATTCTCCCATGCTGTGCCTCCTCCAGAGGCACTGGAATGGCCTCTGCACAGCCCTGAAGAGAGCAATCTGAACATTAAATTCCTAAAGAGGCGCAAAATCAATGCTTCTCATTTCTATTTTATGCCTCGTAGCAACACATCCCAGTGCTCTGCCTGCCTTCTTCACCAGTCATGGTGATGTCTTGGAAGGCATCCGTGGCCATTTTCTTTCTAGAGCTCTGGCAAACTTTCCACTCCACACAGAATGCTCTTTTTTATTTACCACAGCTTTTACTGATTTGTATTTGCCTGCATTATTTGCCAGCTCACTGACAGAAGGGTCAAATTCATGTTGGGTTCTCTTTATGGTATTACTACAAAAAATAAAAATGGCTAGCATCAATAAAAGTAATTGTTTCTTGTTACTGCTCTCTGTTAAATTGGCCAGGAGCACACCCCAAGCTGAAGATGTGGCTGGAGAGATCATGGGTTTGACTCAAAAATGCTTTGGCCTTGGAGGCTGCTCTCACTCAAAACCAAACCTTTTTCTGATGGGAAGCCACAGCAGGAGATCTTCTCTGATGTTCCTACATGGAAGCAAAGGAGTTTCACCTCCTGAATAGGAAATACACAAAAATATACGGAGAGAGAGTCCTACAGATAAATCAATGCATTCATACATAGATATAGACCTTAGGCTGACATGGTTGGACAAAAAAGGATTTTCTAAAGTAGAGAGGCTGCTTGCTTTTGCACAGTGAAGTATGCCCTGATTAAATGTGTGAGCAGTCACCATTTTCACAACAGAAGATTCAAAGGAACACTCTCCTCCTGTGAATCACTGATTGCTGGGATGTCATCAAAGGTCCACCTCGCCAGTGCAAAGTTCACTGCTGACTTCAACAAGATCTGAAACCACTCTAAGCATCCCTTTAAAAAACAGTTTTGGAAACCAGCTCATGCACCTGAGTCAAGTTCTGGCTGCTTTGTTTCTGTTTTTACTTAACAGGCATCTCTGACTCCTGGATGGACATCCTGGTTTTGATGGAAACTGGTTTCATTTTAGAAGTTCTGGGCACTTTCAGGGCTAGGGAGCTGTTGGGAGCAATTCAGTCAGCATCTGCTCTTGGAAACCATGGTCCTTACCAGACTTGGCTGGTTCTGCTCATGCCTGGGCCAAGATCACACCCCATGGTCATCCCCAGCATGCTGCTTTGTGGAGTGGCAGCCTGGTGGCTGTTGTCCATCAGAAAATACCACATGGAGCTGCTGCTCTTACAGTGACAAAAGAGATGCAATTCCATTTTTTCCACACGGCAGAAATCCAGCTTGCTCAAGGGCACAATCCTGGATTTTATTGCTGCCACAGCCAACAGGAGAAGCAGGACAAAAAGCTAGGTAAAAAAGCTATGTATGCTAGGAATATGGGCATGTTTACCATCTCTTTCTGCTAACCACAGTGATGTATTTGTATCACTTCCATAGATACACATTCTCACTCCTCAGACTGGTTCTAGCTGATCTGTATAATGTATGCAGAAGGCTTGGTTCTCACCAAACAGAAATAGAAAGGAAGATTTGCTGTAAGAAAATATCTTTTTTTTCCCCGTGAATATTAATCATTTCAGCTTTGATAGTGAAGTGATATGAGTGAAAAAGCCAAGAATTGCTCCAGGGCTTCATATTGATGACTATTGTAGAAAAGACATTTGCTGGAGATAACACTGCTTAAGCTCAGAATCATTATACAGTACACAGCTAACTCCAATCAACCTGCTTGCTCACCAAGATTTAAACAGAATTAATGTGACATCCCAGCTGAAGCTGGAACTCAGCAACTCAGAAAATAAAAGTGACAAATTAAAGCAAGTTCCATATGTGTTTTAATCTTAAATGGCAAAAAGAAAACCATTATGCCAGATGATAGGAGAGCAATATGGTCCCAATACACTGTTCATCTCCTTAGCAGCTTTAAATAATGTTTGCTATGTTTTGCAGGAAGAAAAGTATGGGGATTGCTCTAAAAATTTCAATGGGTAAGAAAAAGGTCATCACCTTTTAGTCTGGAAAGTCAGAATAGATTTTGGACCAACTAATACACATCACCAGAATCTGCTGGTCATCTGGTCATCTTAATGGATTTTCACACCATGATAAAAATCTTCTCATTTCAAATTGAATAAAAAATCTTCAAGTAAAGATCAAATAGATGAATGTCTTTCTTTTTGGGGGGAAATGCAGAGACACAAGGGGAAACTTGCGTTGCACCAATTTTTCATCCATTTATTTATTACCATATTTTAGAGATCCATTAAGACAAAACCCTTAAAGGCAGGCCTTGGAAAAGAACAGTTTGCAATATAAGGAGACAAAGGAAGTTTTGAGCAGGTTGGGAACTGAGGCACACAGAGGCTGTAAGTGAGAGTCTGAAGTGCACCCAGAACCCAGTGGCAGAGCTGGGTGCATCAGTCTTCTTCCACAGACTTCAGTGCACACCTCACACCTCTGGTGGGCAGATGACCACTGCTGCAAAAGGGAAAGATTAAAGGTCACAGAATTACCAGCAAGAGAATGTGCACTAGCCACTGGTATGTGACTGAGTGAGGAAGCAGAAGTGGATAATTGGAGATGGATAATCAAATGTGCACTAACAACTGACTCCTGCACTGAGCTGGAAGGGCTGACTGCTGATAGAATAAAAACAATACTCTGCGTTACCTTAAACAAGAAGTGAAATTAAAAACAAACAAACAAACAAACAGACAAATAAATAAAGTCACTCTTCTACAAATGATGCTAAGCACCTTTCCACTGTGAAAGGCAGCTATAAATAGCATTAAGAGGTGGGGGTTTTTATTGAAACAAATTATGCCTATTTATTTCTTCTATCCCTCCTTCTTCCCAACCATCATCAGTCTCACAGGTCATCCTCTCTCTTCTTGCCTCACAACACTTCCTCCTTCTGCTAATTTACTGTAACAGAAGCAGCAGCAGGATTTTCCTATTCATCAGTGAAAAGTCTAAGATATGCACCTCTGGGAACTGATGCATATTTCCAATATCATCAGGAAAGCTCAGTCACCACATTGGTTTGGACAGCGTGCACTCTGATAGTCCCAAACCAATCCAACAGCAGGGCTTAAAGCTCCAAACCACAAGTATCTTCCAAGTTTTACCTTGTCTGTGGTTTCTAGGGGGATTTTAAGAAGGGTAGAAGAAATAATACTAAAAATTAAGCATACTTTGAAAACTTCTAAGTATCAGAGTCTGCATTACAAGGAATAAATGCTAGCATATTGTAAGATGCAGCACAAAGAAGGATCACATAGGCACAATGAGACTGATAAGAAGAATCACAAATAAAGAGAACAGTTTCTTACACATATATGAAACCTTTCACTCTGAAAAAAATCACAGCCTACAGGTAAAACTCCACTGGTTTGTGCTAGTATGTAATTAATTTTGACCTAGTTGGGGGGGAGGGGTGTTTGTTTGTTTGTTTTTGCATTATAATATATAATATTAAATTTAAAAGTCAAAACATAAAATTATTATCCTTTTTTTTTTGAAGCACCGACACATTTCATTCTGACCACATGAGGACATTTTGATATTTGTCAGACATTTTTGATTTGTTCTCCTTCCACCAGCTGAAAATGAAACTGGATGTGCCTATCAAGGCTTCAAGACAGATGGAAAACGTAATGATGTTATGGTAAGTTCTCCAAAATACAGTGCAGGCAGGATGAAGGCAGGGTGTAACAACAGAAACATGACCACACAGCCAGGATATCAAAGTCTGGCTTTCTAATATCCACATTTTAAAAAGTGACCTGAACCTTATCAGATATATCATACTGTCTATGTTTATATGTACTGCATGGAATCAGATGTTTTCCTTTGAAAAATCAAACAAGGGTACAGGTAAAGAAGATTGTGCACAAGCTGTTGGTTTTTAGGTAGAAGAGCTCCAAAACACCACCCAGAGCTGTAATAAAGCTAGAACAGCACCACAGTCATGAAACTCCATATTTGATGTGCATTTGAAACAAAGAGATGCCACTCCTTCCTAGGCTGCATCTCCTATTATGAGGAACCACTTTAAATTATGCCAGTCGGGTTAGAATAAGAAATTACATGTCTGTGACAACAAATATCGAGCAGGAGAGCAAAGGTGGAAAGTAATGAAGTGAAAAGGATGCCATTAAAAAAAAAAAAAAAAAAAAAAAAAAAAAAAAAAAAAAAAGCAAGCAGTAACAACACTGAGAAAAACTGTGGTCCCACCATTAAATGGTAGCTGGAGTAGAGGCTTCCTTCTTTCACAAGTGGCACTGATTCTTTTAATATTTTGTTATAGTAGATTTTTTTGATAAATCCAAAGAGAACTTGGGAGGGTTTATGGAAAAATAACATATACTACGGAGGCAAAAAAGGGCATTAAAGCCAGTATTTATACACAAAAATTCCACAGGAAAATAGGACTTTGTGTCCATAATATCAGGATCCAGTGCTTTCACTTGCAACACCAAAAGTACAAGCCACAAAATATTTACCAAAAAAAATATATATATATACCTATATAACCAAAACTGAACATATTTCTGGCCTGATCCACATCATCTTGCCTCAGTTTCAACTGCATGTTCACTTCACCTCAAGTAGGCCAACAGTTCTTCTCAGGAAGACCTTCTTTTGAAAGACAACATATTTTATACCGAGATTGCTTCCATTCCCAGTGAGCCTCCCTTGGTCTACATGGAAATTCCTCTGCATCCCAGAGAGTGACTTGTAAAGTGGAGATGACAGGCAGTCCTTCTGGTGCAGGGCAAAAATTCATGGCATTCCAGGTTTCCAGACAGACTTCTCCCTTTTCTGCTCCTCTCAGTGCATCTGAGTTACACAGCCAGACTCATCTCCTTGGCACACTCAGAAGTATGATTTCCACCTCCAGCAATTAATGCCTAATGAAAAAACAGTAGCCACAACAGCTCCATACCACAACTCAAAACCATCTGTTCCTGCCTTGTTAGTGTGCGCTTTCCAGAGTGACCAATCCACTTTGTACCAACAGCATGGTATGCATCTGTTAAAGAAATATTTTACCGCACAGTCTCTGGGTGGATTTCTGGTGGGGGGCAAGAGGCAAAGGAAGCCAAAATAAACACTGGCTCCATTATTTTAAGGTGCATCTTTTGCTCAAGCACACGCATATAAATCTCACCCAAGACACAGCAAGGTGGAATTATACTGGAGAATGCCTTTGGCTTGTCTTGGGAAGTCTGCTAAGAATAATTAGAATGCTTCCATTTAGCTGCTTTTTAATGACCTCATTCACGCACCCCAACCTTCACTTTCCCTAATATGGCATTGAGTTCCTGCATGCAGGGAGCAGCAGGCAAATAGGGATTTGTTGACAATACATTTGGAAAAAAAAGGCACCAGTACCATTGTGTGTCAATACTCATCCAAATGTGCCCATTTGATATTTTACTGACAGAACTGAAAATATGTTTGAATTTCAAACTCGTCGAGATGGCTGGGATGCAGGGATTATTTTCCCCTGAGGGCAGATAAACAAGACGGATGGACTAAACTCCGAATTGCCTAATGATCAAAATGCAAGGAAGGCTGTCATAGAGAGGGCTCTTCTCATCCTTGCTGACAGCATGAATTCTGCTGAATTATTTCTAGTCTTCCTGATTAATGGGCCTGGCAACTAATTAAGTTTGTGGGTCTTGTTCGTAAAAGGCACTTTGATAGCTGCCACTTTGAGAAAAAGACCTCACTAATGTCAGCTGGAGATGTGCTCTCCAAAAAACTCCTCCCTGGATGATCCCAGAGCTGACAGTGGGCGCATAGGTGTAGTTTGTCCCCAATGGTGGAGCCAAAACCCTAGCTAAGACTACTGGTTAACTCTACCACACAGTACTTTGGTGAATACTGTTGGGGAAGATGAAATAGGAAAGTCTTATAAATATGATTGCCTGGCAAAAGATTTAGAAAATACAGAAACTCTAAGTGAGTTTGAGATGAGAACAAGCTTTGAGATACCAAACCTTAGTTACTGAAAACAATAGTACAGCCAGTTGAAGGCAATCCCCCCTTCTGATTAAACAATGCCCTTTACCTACAGATAGGTCCAAAGGTCAAATGGAATGTTCTGTCTCACCCCCCAATGTATGGTTCATCCCACACCTGTACCCCTCCCCTGTAGTATCAGGTATCTGTAACCCCATTGGCCCAAGTCTTGCTCCAGCCCACCTTGAAGCCCCCTGATAAGGGGGCCCCCCTGTGCCCGAGGGACCGGATGCTCTCTTGGAACTTCCTCTCTTGGAACACTCTCCTGGCACCCTCTGCCCATTGCCTCTCTCCCTACCTCTCCCTTCCCCCACTCCCTAAGGCCTGCCATGAGTTGTGCCTGGCAACTCCAAGCAAGGCCCCACACCCTTTAAAATAAACCACATCTTCTAAAACCTAACTTCAGAGATCTCTCGTCTCCATCCATCCAAACCGTTCTGGAGGCCAGCACTCTCTACAGAATACCTCATTAAAAGAGAATCATTTTATTAGTCCATCCCATGATACTCTGCTGCTGCTTTCCTCCTTGCCTGGAAGAGATAGAATTGGTTTACTTCGCCATCATATCAGGAGAACAATCTCTTCAACAACTTTTTACATTCCACTTTTGCCTACAAATGCTTCCAACTATGGAATGCTGGGGTCAGGGCCCCACACCTATGGCAGATGACACACAAGCTTTGGATTTATAGCTCTTCTGAGACACGAGGAGTGTGTTGGCATTTCACTTAAGCCATCACAGCACCAGGGGATTTTGTTTGCTTGGAAGGGTTTCAGTCCCTTGTATCAATGACTGAATATTAAAAAGAATTTGCTCTTCCGCAACTGGAAAATTTGTTCTGTCTGGATTGTTTGGCCTGATGAAGAAGGAGAGAGAATATAAATTATCATAGCCACTTTCTGAGCTCCTCCTCTACTCTAAGACCACTAGCAGCACTTGCTCAGTGTCCCACAGCACAATTCCTTTTGAGTTGTGGCTGAGTTTGTGAATAGGTAAGAAATCCTTAGAGTGCCCACACACCAAAAGAACTTGCTCACCCCAAATGAAAGGTGGATGTGACTTTTGGACAATATCAGGAATGACATGCAGGCCCATCTCCAGCACCAACACCTTGAGATCTGAGATGTGCTTCCACACAAAATTTTTCCTCACAGCATTTATTTCTTAAAAGAAGTCCCCGGAGGTGATACCCTGTGGAGTCACGCATGGGCAGAAGAGAGGGAAAATAGCTTAATAATTCTGTGCCATTATTTGTCTTTCCCTGAAGTAGCGGTTTTATGTTCACTACATTTCAGTTGCCAAATTTAGTGTTTATTCTCTTTTATGTGGGAGAGAGATCAGGAGAAACAGCAATGCAGGCTCAAGCTTAAAAATGAACAAAACAGTTTTATTAACACACACTAAAAGAATGGAAAAAAAAAAGTTGGGGGAAAAAACCCAACTAAAACAAAACAGAATGAACCTCTTTCCCCCTCTCCCTACAAACTATTAACTTTCTTACAAAACAACATAGAAAGACAAAACCTGTAATTTTCAGTCAGTTTCACCATTTAATAGTCTTTCATTAATCTTTAGGTGAGGAGTCTCTCTTGGAGTCGTGGATCCCACTCACAACCCAGAACAGTTTCTCTTGTGGGTTTAACTGTCACAAAATACAGCCGCCCAGGGAAACCTGCTTTTGTGACCCCTCCCATCAGCAGTTTCTCAAGCTGCTTATGGGTCATGAGTCTTAGACTTTTGCATATTGGGGTGTCAGCTTTTAAAGATGAGTAACTCTAAACAGACAAAGGATTCTTCATCTCATTTCTTCACTGAAGCAGAGGGCCTCTCATCTCTATCTCTGTTTAAGCATCTTACAGGATCACTTAGTCCATCACAAACACCTTTGCTTAAATCCACACACAAATCTAAACAATTATCTCCCCAAATGCGTAGCTTTCCCATGATTTAAAGGAATAATTTAAAGTTCATTTCCATGGCTCAATAAGGATGGAATGACAAACTCCTCAATCCCCTGTCCCAATAGTCTTTTCCCTCTTGCTCCACTGACTTCATGCGGTGTCTGTTCTACGTACCCTCTGTTGTCTTTCTTCTCTCTCTCAGGGAAGGGTTGTGCTTCAGAAGCTCCATGTTGCCAGGGAAGTGTGAAATCTGCCCAGGCCTGCAGTGGCCATGTGCTCTCTGCCCCGGGCTGCGGGGCTGTAGAGATGCAAAGCTGTGAAGCTGTGCCGATGGGGGAGGCTGGTGGATGTCCTCTCCTCCACCCCCGGTCTCATCCAGGGCGGACCGGCTCGGAGCCGCCACAAAGCACCAGGCATTGCTGAGCTGTTCTTTCTTCTCTTTCCGCCGGCAGCTGGGAGAAAAGGGCTCAAGCCGGGCCGCTCCCGTGCGGGCAGCGGCTCCTGGAGGCCCGGCCGGGCCTGGCCCAGCCACCGAGAGAGCAGCGGGGCCGGACCCGGGTCCCTGGCTGCCCACGATGTTATTTTATTGCCATCTCGAAAGAAAGAGAGCGATTTGCCAGAGATGAGGGGTTTAAATGTGTCCTTCCCAAAGTCGCATTGGCATCTTCATTGGTTAAACTAGATGCCAATATCTTGGCTAGCTTTCTGATAGGTCTCTGTCACTTCCCCCCCCCCCCCCCCAAGCAACTCTAAGGTCCTGGCAGGGAAAACCATTCCACATTTCTCTACAACTAGAAAAAAAACTGTGCCAACACATGATACCTATTTAACACTGATTATGCTGAAATTAGTTACACAAAATGCAAAGTCCAAGCCTTGTGTATTTTCTCACTCCTGTGGTCCAGGGCCCACCTCCTTAATCCACCTGTTACTGAGTCCCATATTTGAAGAAGTATAAAACACTACCTTGTTTGATCATTAAGTCACAGACTTCCTTTCCCAAGTGTGTCTCCCTCAGTTATATGAAAGAACAGATCTGGTAGAGATTTTCATGCCATAGTGCTCTTTCTCTTCATACGGACCCATCTTCTGGAAGCCATTGATTTGGCAACTCCTGTGAAAAGATGGACACACTCAGTGAGGGTGGAATCTGTCCTGAGCCTTCATTCAGTAGTAGCATAGGTATCTGCAGCGTAGTCATTCCAAGGTTTGGACCTCTGATTTCAGTGCCGGTCTCCAAAGGGCAAGTACAGAAAATCCTGTAGTTGATAATACAGTTTGTTCCCTCCTCCTCTTCAGTTCAAATTGCAAAAAACACAGGACACAAAGATAACCACTCAGTGCACAACTGGCAAAATCCCACCCCCAAAACCAGCCTGTATGACTGCAACATTTTCCTCACCTGTAGGAATTAAAAACTGTCTGCAAACGTTTAGTCCAGAATGCCCTAGAGCTCAAAAGCCAACACTGCCACGGTTTTTGTCCTGTGGTAGCCCCGAGCAACTGAGGAGATGTGTCAAGTACTGGTATCAAATTTCCTGCAAGTTAACTTCCTTTTTGTGGTCTGAGTCCTCCTGACACATAAGGACTGTGGAAAGGAACCACTCCGAAGGGAGAGGCAATCTGTTCCAGGTAGAACCCTCACAACTCCAGAAAAGGGTAGTCTCTAGAAAAGACCAGAATCCATCTATTAGCTAGCCAACAACACATCTGCACTTGCAAACAAAGCAAAAACTCGAACCAAAAGTGCTTTCTAGCACTCAAGTCTGGATAGATAATTCTGTGAGAGGAGTTTTGGTGTAAGAAATTCTCCTCCAGCTTGAAGAATTAGAGACTGTTAGAGACATGCATTATTCAGCTCCATTCTGTTCTGGTGACTTGCTCAGCTCAGCGGCTGTATTGCAAAAGGTAAATAGGTTTCTACCTATAATCTTGTTGTCTCTGAGCAGCAATCCATCTGTCTCTCATTTATAGTATTGTCTAGTGGTGTGTCTTCTTACCCAGGTAACACTCCCTTCAGATACTATTTTAATACTGCTGAAGACAGACGAAACCCCAGATTTGCCTAAGCAAATTTAAAAGAGCTATTTAAAGATAGAGATGCAGCAAAGCTGAAGCTAATGCAGTAAAGATTTCTCAGGAGGATTCCTAAAAGGAGAAATTACTGAGAAAGAACATAATTCACCACAAAGCTCCACAAAATAAAATGAATTACAGCAGCTTCTAGTTAGGACAGTATCGTAAGGGATATATGCATATAGAGAAATCTTGACATTGTAAATTCCATTCCTTAGAGGCTTCTGTCTACTAGTGAAAGATTTAGGTTTGACTGTAGTCTTTGATAAAAATATCTAATGGCCAATTTAGAAACTTCTCAGGAATCTGAAGCTGATGCTGTTTTTCAGCACACCAAGGACAGAAAAGTCCATAGCTCATGAGACAAAGACTCTGGGAAACCGTTAATAGGGCAATAAAACCACGTTATCTGCTCAGGGAATCTATGCACCATAGGTTGGCTTTGTAGTGCTGCAAACTGTGTTATGAAAATGGAGGTTATTTACACTTTAAATAGATAATTACCCGTGTCATTCAGATAAGAGTCCCTTGCACAAAGAGATGGCAATTGTCGAGATGAACCAGTTTTGCAAGTCTGACAAACAGATCAGTTCCTGAGGGTGCATGTATCGTCATGTTAACTAACCACTTGCCAAAGAGGACCTACAGTTAGAAAAACATGCTGTTCCCACTGGCCATTTTGGATTAAAAGCGAAAAGGCAGAAGCAAAACCTGACTTCAGAAACACCAGGAGACTCCAGAGTCTGGAGAAGTAGGCATGTGAAAGGATATTAAGGAAGAGGAAAGATCCTGGGCTGAATAAATAGGTCTGATCAAAGCCCAAATAACACTCAAGAGCAATGCCAGAAGTGAAGCAAGGTTAAGCATATGCAGATGTTTCACTGTTCAGTCTCAATCCGTACATGACCTCTTGGACTATCTGACTCAAACAGTAAGTGTGTCTAAAAGGCTTTGGGATGCCTACTTGTTACAAGCCTGAAATGGTGAACAGTAAATTAAAACCTCATGCAAAGGCAGAGCCCTGAGAGAGAACAGGCTTAAGTGGTGTGGGTGCTTCCAGATGTCAGCCCGGGTCCACAGGCAGCTGCATCTGAGCAAGGAGGTGATTGATTGCTTGTATGAAGAAACGAGAAGGAAAAAGATAGTGTCTACAAGCTAGGGAAAGTGAGCAAAACATCACAAAGCAGTGCCCCTAGCCGGCTGCATCAAAAGGCAGTGGGACCATTTTGCAACAAGAGATGGCCCCAGAAGGGCCACCAGGTTGAGGCACCAGGGTCTGGCATGAGTGGGACACCGTGTCCTCAGCAACCCAGCATTCCCAGAACATCATCTCCCCAGGAGCAGGGGCACAGCATCCAGGGAAGTCCCTCAAAAAGCACAGACTGCCCACCCTCCCCATTTTCACCACTATGACTTCCCTCAGAGCTGAGCCCAGGGCTCAGATATATTACTGAACATGATGAGTGCTAACCTCATTATTTTATGTACTTCTGGAAGATACCAAACTGATGAGGGAACCACAAAAACCCCACCAAAAACTGAGCAATACAAAACTCTCTGGTGCTTCTTCATCCTGCCCTTCATCTGTCAAGTGCAAGACCTTAGATGCAGAGGACATCAAATGGTCTCCATCTGTACAGCACCTTGCACAGTAGAGTTAAATATCAGTCACAGCCTCTAGCTATTCAAGTAAGGTAAGCATTTCATGTCAAGTGACAAATATATGAATTATCAATTACTATTTCCACAGAAATCTCATGCGGACAGGTGGGAATATTTCAAAAGGATCATATGCATTCAGTTCTTCATATTAATAACTCATTTGCTGCAAACTCTCTTCACATTAAAAATGACAAAATGAATTGAAAAAAGCCCAAGCATTTAGCTGGGTCTTGTTACAGGGGATAGCTTGTGAGATAATAACATGAATACAGAAACTGACCAAGAAAATAAAAAAGGCAATATCAACTCATGTCAAACTTCAACTGCCACAAAATCACTCAATTTTTAGAAGATGGGTGCTCATCATTCTTTCAAAACCTAAGTCCCTTCAAAAGATCTTGAGAATCTTTTTGACTAAGATCTCCTTATATCAGGAGTCTTTCCTGAAAATATTTTAGACCTCTCATTTTCAGGTCTTCTCGTGCACCAGCATTAAGGAGAAGACCAGAAGCATTTTTCTATTATTATCAAAACTCAGGATTATTTTTGCTTATAGACGACAACTATTTTTGGAAAGCTTCATGCAACAGTCAGAAGAGATCATTACTTGCAAGCATTTACCTTCAGTTTGCTCTAAGTGCACACCAAGGACCGACAGCTCTCAGTATTTACCAACCAAAGAATTGTCTTGCCATCAGAAGTGGCAAAAACTTCCAGAAAGTGCAGCTGAGGACACAATCTCTGATGAAACAGGAGTTGAGAAACACGCAGAGGTACATTTTATCTTTTAGTAAAAATTAGGAGGGTAAAATTGGTGCACAGCAGAAGTACTTGAAGAAGGAGTAGATGAGAAATTCCCTGAGAGGACTCCACCACTGGGAGTCATTAAAGGAACGCGTCCTGGTTTGAAAGACAGGGATCTACAAGGGAGGGGCGGGCCCTCTCTAGGAATGGGGAAGTCCAATCCCCTCCCTCCAAGTTATTATAATTTAGAAAATTAAAGGGGCTTTTCAGGCAGAGCTATGGGGAAAGGAATAACAGTTCTTTACTAGTAAGTATAACAAGGCAAACAAACAACAACAACTACAGCATAAATAATAAACAGAACCAGGAACCTCGAGGGGCTTTGTTTCACAAAGCCCAGGACAGTCTGATCCCTTGGGACCCTGAGAGCACCAAGCTGGAATGGAAGAAACTCCCGGGCTGGTGGCTGGAACAGCAGGATGTCTCGGCAGGCAGAGGGGTGCGGGGCTACAGCATAGCAAAAAAGAGCGGTGCTGAAGAAGCTGCAACGGCTGGGCAGGGCTGGCCCAGCTCCAGCAGGGCAGGCGAAGGAGCTCAGAATTCCTGAGCACACGAGCAGATGATGGTAGCTCTCCCAGGACTGGACTTTCTGTTGACAGTGGACTTCTCCCACAGCAAGCAGCAGCTTGGCCATCCTCTCTGATGCCCAGAGCAAGAAGAGCCCCCAACTCCCTGAGCCCTGTCCTTTTCCTGCCCCAAAACTCACATGATCTTCCCCGTCCCAACTTCAGGCCACCTCCTTTGTGTTGGTCAAGCACCATCTAAGCACTAGTCCTTTGCCTCTTAGCAACTTATAGGGAAAAATTCCATAAGAAAAGAAAAAAAGGAACAAACCTAACCCCCAACATTATCCACCCCAAATTTTTTCCCATATCAACATATTATATTGGATTTAAACTTTTAAATTATATACATATATACATGTGGATATGGAAACAGACACAGTCACAGTGTTCACCCTAAAGCAAAGTCCCCTTGAGGTATGTAGCGGGTCTCTCCAACCTTTTGCATCACCCACCATGTGCAGCCAGGTCCCTGTGCAAAAACAACCCCAGGAGCGGAACTGTCTTTGCTGGAGGCAGAATTAGTCCAAATAGTTTTTCCCAGCATTCCTCTCATGTGTACCACAGCAACCTTATCTCCATCTCTTGTTCTCAGGGGCTCAGATTGGACAGGACCTGCTCGGTTGGTGGAACCTTGAGTGTTCACTAACCAGGTGGCCTTTGCTAAATTAATCTCCCAGTTCTTGAAAGTCCCCCCACCCAGTGCCTTCAAGGTGGTTTTAAGCAGGCCATTGCATCATCGTTCAACCTTCCCGGCTGCTGGCGCATGATAAGGAATATGGTACACCCACTCAGTGCCATGTTCTCTAGCCCAGGTGTTTATAAGGCTGTTCTTGAAATGAGTCCCGTTGTCAGACTCAATCCTCTCAGGGGTACCCTGTCTCCACAGGATTTGCTTTTCAAGGCCCAGGATGGTGTTCCGGGCAGTAGCATGGGGCACAGGGTAGGTCTCCAGCCATCCAGTGGTGGCTTCCACCATGGTCATCTTGCCTTGGCGGGTTTGGGGAAGGGTGATGTAGTCAATCTGCCAGGCCTCCCCATACTTATACTTGGACCATCGCCCGCCATACCATAGGGGCTTCACCCGCTTGGCCTGCTTGATGGCAGCACACGTCTCACAGTCATGGATAACCTGAGAAATACTGTCCATGGTTAGATCCACCCCTCAGTCTTGGGCTTACTTATAGGTGGCATCTCTGCCCTGATGACCTGAGGCATCATGGGCCCATCGAGCTAGGAACAACTCTCCCTTGTGTTGCCAATCTAAGTCTATCTTTGACACCTCTATGTTCGCAGCTTGATCTACCTGCTCATTGTTCTGGTGTTCCTCATTAGCCCGACTCTTGGGGACATAGGCATATACATGATGGACTTTCACAAGTAGCTCCTCTACCCAAATGGCAATGTCTTTCCACTCATCTGCAGCCCAGATTGATTTTCCCCTATGTTGTGTTCCTCTGAGGAATGGGTTTTCCCCTCAGAGTCCCCCTGAAGCCTGTGCTATGTAGTTTAACCCTTCTTCCCCATCATACCTACTCCTCACCCTATTGGCTCAGGGCCAATATCTTTCCTTGGCCCAAAACTAGATAAACCCCTGTCTCTTCCTGATTCGCTCTCTCTTCTTGGGCTCCTGGAACATCATATTGAGAATAAAGCTTGGACAGAAGCTGGGGGTGAGAGCCACTCTTTTGAAATCTTTATTCTGTCTCTCTGAAATATATTTCCCTAAAACCCCTGAACAACTGAGCTAGCGAGAGCCAGGAGGGTGGCTAGAGGGAAGTATAGTTTCACCCCTACACTGCCAGTTGGTCTTTTTCCACCTGTGCAGCCAACCCCACAGAGCATTGGCCACCATCCACAAATCAGTGTAGAGGCAGAGTTTTGGCCACTTCTCTCTTTCAGCAATGTCCAGGGCCAGCTGAACAGCTTTGAGTTCAGCAAGTTGGCTTGACCCACCTTCTCCTTCAGTGGCTTGTGCAACCTGTCGTGTGGGGCTCTGTATGGCTGCTTTCCCCTTCCGGTTCATCCTTACGATGCGGCAGGAACCATCAGTGAAAAGAGCATAGCGTGTTTCTTCTGCTGGCAGTTGGTTGTATGGTGGACCCTCTTTGGCACGTGTCACTTGTTGCTGTTCCTCTTCATCCATGAGACCAAAGTTTTCACCTTCTGGCCAGTTTGTAATTATCTCCAAAATCCCAGGGCAATTTGGGTTTCCAATGCGGGCGCGCTGAGTGATGAGGGCAATCCATTTGCTCCATGTGGCATCGGTGGCATGGTGGGTAGAGGGAACCTTTCCTTTAAACATCCACCCCAGCACCGGTAGTCGAGGTGCCAGCAGGAGTTGTGCTTCTGTGCCAATCACCTCTGAGGCAGCTTGAACACCTTCATAGGCAGCCAAGATTTCCTTCTCTGTTGGAGTGTAGTTGACTTCAGACCCTCTGTAGCTTCGGCTCCAGAATCCCAGTGGTCGGCCCCGAGTCTCCCCAGGCACTTTCTGCCAAAGGCTCCAGGACAGGCCATTGTTCCCGGCTGCTGAGTAGAGCACGTTCTTCACCTCTGGTCCCGTCCTCACTGGGCCAAGGGCTACTGCATGAGCGATCTCCTGCTTGATCTGGGCAAAGGCTTGTTGCTGTTCAGGGCCCCAGTGGAAATCGTTCTTCTTGCGGGTGACCAGGTAGAGAGGGCTCACAATCTGGCTCTACTCAGGAATGTGCATTCTCCAAAAACCTATGGAGCCTAGGAAGGCTTGTGTTTCCTTCTTGCTGGTCGGTGGGGACATTGCGGTGATCTTATTGATGACGTCAGTGGGAATCTGCTGCCGTCCATCTTGCCACTTTAGTCCCAGGAACTAGATCTCTCGGGCAGGTCCTTTGACTTTGGTCTTCTTGATGGCAAAACCAGCTTCCAGGAGAATCTGGATGATCTTCTCTCCTTTCTCAAACACTTCCACTGCCGTGTTCTCCCACACAATGATGTCATCAATGTACTGTAGATGTCCCAGAACCTCACCCTTTTCCAGTGCAGCCTGGATCAGTCCATGGCAGATGGTGGGGCTGTGTTTCTACCCCTGGGGCAGTCAGTTCCAGGTGTACTGCACTCCCCTCCAGGTGAAAGCAAACTGAGGCCTGCATTCTGCAGCCAGAGGAATGGAGAAAAAGGCATTAGCAATGTCAATTGTGGCATACCACTTTGCTGCCTTGGACTCCAGCTCGTACTGGAGTTCCAGCATGTCCGGCACAGCAGCACTCAACGGTGGAGACACTTCGTTCAAGGCACGGTAGTCCACAGTCAATCTCCATTCTCCATCAGGCTTGCGCACAGGCCAGATGGGGCTGTTGAAGGGTGAGTGGGTTTTGCTGACCACCCCTTGGGTCTCCAGCTCACGAATCATCTCGTGGATGGGGATTAAGGCATCTCGATTTGTCCGATACTGTCGGCGGTACACCATTGAGGTGGCAATGGGCACTTGTTGCTCTTCAACCTTCAGCAGATGGGTTCTCTGACAGTTGAGGCAAAGTGTTCAATTTCTTAATGGCCTCTACCTCCACAGCAGCTATTCCAAAAGCCCACCTGTGTCCCTTAGAGTCTTTGTAATAGCTGTTCCTGTAGTATTTCCCCACGAGACTAGATGGCCGCTGATGGCAAAAGTAACAGAGTCTGCTCTCTGGCTTCATATGGGATTTTACAGCTCTTATTCTCAAGTCCTGCCTGCTTTGCTGGAGAACTTTCCCAGCGACTCGCAGATGCCAGAGAGCCCTGGCCCCGCCCCAGGCGGGGCTTTTTCCCCAGGGGGCAGGGCCCAGAGGCAGGGCCCAGAGGCACCACCCAGTAAGGGAGAAGTGGGAGGGAACAGAGTTAGGTTACATTTCAGTGTGGGGGATGGGCACTGCTGGGCAAGGACAGATAGAAAAAACATTACAAATCCAATGAAATATAAACCAAATTAATGCATTACAACATTTCCCCTTTTCTTATTAAATTAAGAAGGTTGAAGGTTCGGTTCGTGGGAGATGCTCAGAGTTCGAACCTTGAGTACCTTAAAAGTTGCAAAAGAAAAATGACCTTTAGCGCAAACTGTTTAGAAAGACACTGTCAAGGAATAATGATAATTAGAAAGAGAAGGTTTGGCGCTTTCTCCTCCTCCAGGCAGCACTGGCCACTTGTGGGCCCTCTGCAGGGGGTTTTGCAGTTTTAGGGATGAAAGGTTTCACCCACTCAGCTGGCACCCACTTGAGATCTGGGGGAGTGGACACATAGGTGTACCCACAACCCCAGGTGACCTGATCATGAGGACTTTTTGTTTCTCTGGTCGCTGGATCCTTTACTATCATATCTGGTGACTTTTGCTGAAAGGCAGAACTGGTTAAAGCAGGATTATTTAGTTTAACATTTACATTTTCTAGTTTCTTTGAAAAATTCCCTTTGGACCTTTGAGACCTCCTTCCCCCATTGTCCCGAAAGTCCAGAAATGGCTTCTTTACAGGGCATTGAGATACCCAATGTCCACCCTGATCGCACAGGAGACACCTTGCTCCTCTCTTAAGCTGTGGCTGTGGCACAGGCACAGGAGGCACGGTGTCTGCAGCAGCAGCTTTTTGTGGCGGCTTGACTCTGGAATTCTGGTTTTGATGAGCTTTTATGAAGGGAATCTTCCTGGCACACACCTGGAGCATGTAATGTAAAGGTGGAGCCGGTTCTATAGACAGGCTGAGGATAGCTGCCTTGCACCGTTCGTTTGCATTGGCCAGAGCCATCTCCTCCAGGACCTGTTCCTGGGCTCCTTCATTCTTAACCTGTAACTCGATAGCTCGGGTTAACTGCTCCACAAATGTTACTAAAGATTCTGATGGAAGATGTTTTATTTTACTATAAGGTTGGAAAGACTCATCAGGCTGGGTTGCTAATTGAATTGGCAGATTCTTATTACCAACAGCCATTTCAGGATTTTGCCAAAGCTCCGGAAGCAAATCTTTTTGGAGGTCTAAGGGAACTGTAGTATTCCTTGCTAAATTTGCTTTTAAACAGTTGCAAAAGTGTTCTCTTTCCTATCCAAATTTGGCCTGAGCTTTGCATAAACCCTGAATCGCTTGTTGGGGGAAGGGGTCCCAATTACTGTGGACAGCACCCCCTCTTTTTGATTGTTGATATGTGAAAGGGGTGGCAGAAAAGCTGGGATCGCTTCCTGCTTCCGGGTTCCCAGGCGCCCCGCCTCTCTTCGGGGCATGGGAAACGGGACTGTGAGCAGGGCAGGGAAATGGTGGGAACCAGGGGCAGGGAGGGGCTGGAGGCTTGAGTCACACGGGGAGGAGTCGGAGGGAGGAGGTTTGAGGGTAGGGGGCAGAGTCAGAGGAGAGGGCAGTGCTGAGTGCAAGGGAGGGTCTGGGAGAAGAAGGGATTACGGGAAGGAGGGACAGTCAAAGGGAGAGACCCCTCATGGCTCAGGAGCACATGGCTTTGGCCATTTTGGACAAAGGAATCCCCTCCATCTTGTGACCCCCCCCACCTGGGGACCACCGAGATGGGAGGTTTGAGCACTTGGACTGCCTGCAAAGTTACAAGCTGGGGAAAATTCACAAAGAAGTGGCCTTTTTTCCTTTTTATTTTGCTTTTGCAATGCAAACTTAATTTTTAAGCTATAAAAAGCAAATTTGCATCTTCTTTATTATTAGAGGAGCCAGATTCAACTATTGTTTTTGTTATTGCCTCCCAAAATTCTGGGGAGCTTATTTGCTCTAATGATAAATGGGGAAATGGAGAAAACAACCACAGAGTTAATTTTTTCAGCTGTTTCTTTGAATAATGTGTCTCGCCATCATCCAAGACATATAAAATGTAGTAATAGACTCTTTTGTGAGGCACAGACAGCCTTGCACCCATTTTTGGCTCAGATTTTGAGTTTCTGTGTCCTCTTTATTGTGACTGAGAAGCTGAAAGGAAAAAAAAAAACCTGCTGGAGAGAAAAAAAAAAAGCCAAGAGGGGAAACAGTTTCCTTTTCCACCCCCCAAGGCTGCCGAAAGCAGCGTGCTATTAAAGCACTTTGAAAGTTTACTCTGAAAGCAAAACCTTCCCCGAGAAAGAAAAAGAACTCTTTTCCCTGAGGAACATTGCCTCTGAAAAAGATTTTCCCTTAGAAAACCGAAAGTAATACTCACCAAAGTTCCAGCATTCCTTTCCTTTCTTTCCCAATCACTCCTTTTGCCTGAGACTGACCGTTCTTGGTGCAAAAAGAGCTTCCAGTCTTGGTTCCCAGGGTCATATTTCCACGAGCATGTGGTCACCTTCTCTGGGAGCAGCTTGCCATTTGGAGGGCTTCTTTGCAGCACTCCGATGGGTTTTTTAGTCCAAGGGAGAAAACTGCAGCCCTGGCCTGAAGAGTCCTGTGTTTCGGAGACTCCACAGCAAATGCCAAGCCTGACGGGTCTGTGTCTCTGCGTGGGTGGGCTATGTTTCGTGACTCATGTACCTGCGTGAGATTCCTCAGCCACGTGCTCCCCACGTGGTTCTTCCAGCTTTTTGGGAACCTTTTGTGGCTTCGAGCCGCACGTTGCGTGCCATTTGTAGTTTTTCCCCACGAGACTAGACGGCCGCTGATGGCAAAAGTAACAGAGTCTGCTCTCTGGCACCAGGTGGGATTTTACAGCTTTTATTCTCAAGTCCTGCCTGCTCTGCTGGAGACCTTTCCCAGCAACTCGCAGATGCCAGAGAGCCCTGGCCCCTCCCCAGTTGGGGCTTTTCTCCAGGGGGCAGGGCCCAGAGGCACCACCCAGTAAGGGAGAAGTGGGAGGGAACAGAGTTAGGTTACATTTCAGTGTGGGGGATGGGCACTGCTGGGCAAGGACAGCTATATAGAAAAAATATTACAAATCTGATACGACACGTTCCAGAGGAAGTCTATGCCCAAAATACACGGGGCCCCTGAGCCAGTCACAATTGGATGTTTCTGCCACTCCTTCCCGGTCAGGCTCACCTCGGCTTCTAACAGAGTCAATTCCTGTGATCCCCCCGTCACCTCAGCAATGGAAATAGGTTCTGTCCCCACATATTCCGATGGTATCAGGGTACACTGCACATCAGTATAGAACAAAGCTTCATATTTCTGTGGCTCTGATGTGCCAGGCCATCGGATCCACACCGTCTAATAGACCCGGTTTTCCCGTGCCTCTTCCTGGCTAGAGGCAGGGCCCCTCTAGCACCGGTCATTATTCCCTTCCTGGGCATACATGGTAGAGGTTCCTTCACAGGGATCCGATATACCATCCTCACTTCTATAATACCTGGGGAGCTTGGTCATGGGATGCTGAGGCTACCTTCATCTTAGTGGAACCCCCTTGGCTAGTGTTTCTCTCCTTGAGCTCACGCACCCGTGCTGCCAGGGCAGAAGTGGGTTTCCCATCCCACCTTCCCATGTCTTCCCCATGGTCACACAGAAAGACCTACAGGTCAGCTCATGGGGTGTACCCTCTCTCTCTAGCTGGGAGACGCTGAGCTCTGACTCTGGGGCCTGTAACTCGCACCGGTGCCACATGGGAACTGTTCCTCCTCATCTCCTCCCTCATCTCCCTCATCTCCTCTCTGAGTTCCTTAGCCAGGGCAGAGACCTGAGCCTGCACTGGGCCACAGATCATACTCTCGTAATTTCTGAGCTTGTTGGCTACAGAACCCACTGTCTCATCTCTCGGTTGTTATCAGGATGAATTGTTGCAATGAATGTAGCACATTGAGATGGTCCTAGAGCTGCCAGATTCCACATTTACCCTGTGCACCTGATTTTGTCAGGGTCATTATCATGCTGTCCACCCCTCCCAAAGCCACTTCTCTCAGCTGTTGGATCCCTTCCTCAAGGGTCTTCCAGCGCATTCTATGATGGTGCTCCTGCATTCTGTCTCTGTGGACAAACCTCTCCCGTACACTCATTAAAAGCCGCTCCCAAAGGGAAAGGGGCCCTGGCTCCCTTATGAATACCTGATTCACACCTGAGTCCTGGGTCAAGGGTCCCAAATTCCTTGCCTCACTACTATCTAGCTGCACGCCTGTACCTATAAGGTCCCAGACCCGAAGTAACCAGGCTGTATAAGCCTCACGTCCCCGCCGTGCAAGATCTTTCTGCAAATTATGGAGACTTTCATATGTCAGGGACTCAGTGATGATCTCAACCTCTGGCTCCCCTGCGGGTTGTGAGGGCCCTCCTTTCTCATCCTTGTTACCTGGGTGCTCTGATTTCACCTTATACTTCTTTGTTTCCACAGGGGCCACTGCTGCTGGCTGTGGCTGCCCCTGTGGTTCAGCTGGAACCTGGACAGTTGTAACATCTGTGGGTTCTGCTGCTGCACCATCAGACTCTCCTTTGTCGGGGCAGGGGGAGGGTTTCCCACCAGCTGGGGAAATGTGCTCCTTCAGCATCTTGTCCATGTCCTTCACCAGAACCCCCACCCAATCTGGGTGGTTCATTTCTGAGGTGGACTGTGGGGCAGGGTCTGGTGGTGGGCCAGCATCCCTATTCTGTGGGGCAGTGTCAGGCCCTTGACAGCATGCCTAGGCTCTGGGGCAGTGTCAGGCCCCATGGCAATATTCCCAGTCTCTGGGACAGCGTCAGACTCCATGACAGTTTTCCCAGTCTCTGGGGCAGATGTCTGTGCAGTGATCCAAGTCAACCTCACTTTATCTCTAAAAGCTAAATAGGCTAGGATTATCAGCAACACTTGATTAGTATCTAGAGGAAATTGAAACCCTTCAAAACCTGGTGCAGTAGGCACAAAGAACTGGTTGAAGGGCCAGGAGAAAACTTCACCTACTGTCATTTCCTCACAGAAAGTACCATTCTTAAAGTAACCCCAAAAACATACACTTAGTGTGTGATAGCCATGTATCCATGTGCCCACCTTCCAGAGGAAGTTAAAAATCCTTGAATTCCTCACCTTATCAACCCATAAAGCAAACTGGATAACAGCCACAATAGCCTTAGTAATAGGGGCCATGTTTAGATAAGGGCCTGCAAATGGAAGAAATACAGCTACAAACACATGCCATCTGAATGAGGGTAAGTTAGACCACATGATGCTACTTAACGAGGTTTCTATAACCAGTACACAAGAAATTAGGTCACTCAAGAATTATTATTCCTTTTTCTATCAATGCCTCACACTTGGGCACCAAAATCTGTCTTGGTTTGGAAGACAGGTATCTGCTAGGGAGATGTGGGGGCCTACCTAGGAATGGGGAATTCCAGTCCCCTCCCTCTAATAATTTAGAAAATTAAAGGGGCTTTTCAGGCAGAGCTATGGGGAAAGGAATAACAGTCCTCTACTAGTAAGTGTAACAAGGCAAACAAACAACAACAACAACTACAGCATTAATAATAAACAGAACCAGGAACCTCGAGGGACTTTTTTTCACAAAGCCTGGGGCAGTCTGATCTCTTGGGACCCCGAGAGCACCAAGCTGGAACGGTGGGAACTCCCGGGCTGGTGGCTGGAACAGCAGGATGTCCCTGGCAGGCAGAGGGGTGCGGGGCTACAGCGTAGCACCAAGGGCAGTGCTGGAGAAGCCACGACTCCTGGACAGGGCTGGCCCACCTCCAGCAGGGCAGGCGAAGGAGCTCAGAATTCCTGGGCACACGAGCAGATGATGGTAGCTCTCCCAGGACCGGACTTTCTGTTGACAGTGGACTCCTCCCATAGCAAGCAGCAGCCTGACCGTCCTCTCCGATGCCCAGAGCAAACAGCCCCCAGCTCCCCCAGCCCTGTCCTTTTCCTGCCCCAAAACTCATGTAATCTTCACCCTCCTTTGTGTTGGTCAAGCACCATCCAAGTCTCTTAGCAACTTATGGGGAAAAATTCTCTAAGAAAAGAAAAAGGAACAACCCTAACCCCCAAAAGAAGGTCTTTCCGAAAGCTTCATGCTCCATCAGATATTTCTTAATCAAATCCAAGTCTAAAATCATGGGACAAGACTGCCTAACCAATCTGATTAAAGAGTGCAAACTAAATAACAGTACAGCATTCAAGAGGCTATAAGAGTGAGGCTTGAGTTTTTCTAGACTTCAGAAATATGAGAACTAGAGGAAAAAAACATAACAAAATTCTTTCTTTGAACTATCTTAATCCAAAACACATTGGTGTTCTGTGAAGGCTTAAAAAAAAAAAAAAAAAAAAAAAAAGCAGCTTAAGTCAAGCCAAAAACAGCAAAAGAAGCCACTGAGATGGATATCAAGGTCTACCCATCCAAAAGGAAACCTAAGTCTCCAGCACTGCCCATCTAACACCTCTCATCAGGAGAAAAAAAAATATTATTGGGTTTTTTCATCTTAGAATTATGATTCCAAATTGCAATGATAAAAACCTTGCTGTCATTTCATGTAGTAAGAAGCAGGCTTGTGCAATTCAGCTGTGATCATATCCTCTTCCAAATGCCTATCAGAGAAAAAAAAAATACACAGAAGATTGCTGTACACAGAGAAAGACAAGACAGCAAGTAAAACAGTCATGCATGTGTATAAAATATAGCACATATGATTTATCTATGAACAGTATTTATGTATCTACGAGTTACTAAGCATCATTGCTTAAAGAAAATGTTTAAAATATCTAAATGCAAATAGTCTAAACTGCAGAAAGCCAAGGTTTTCCTCATGTCTAATTCTTAAATAAAGCATTTCAAAACAACATAAGAGGTAAAATTTCTTCCCTCACTAGGCTGTGTATTAAATTCCTCACCAGCAAAGGAATTTTTATAGAAAGCTAATGCTTCCTGTAACATTTATAGTGTGGCTTCTCAAATAATTCTGTGGGCTTTTTCCCCTGCATCTTTATAAATCTTTACCTTCATGGTCATAGCTTTACAAAATCCACGTCTTCTGCTGACACAAAGGGAGCAGTCACTTCTCAGTCCCACCACACAGGTGAGTTAAACAAAACCCCTAAATTAAAATAGCACTGGGCATGGACACAAAATCCAGAAATCAAAGAGACATGGAACTGAGAGTGTCACATGCAATTTCATACAAACTGACACCACTCCACATCATGCCAGTTAAATCCAAAACTGCCTTTCAGCCTGGGACCCACTTTCCTCTCACATTCCACAAAACGGATATTTGTTCACCTGCAGGATGAGCAGGGGAAACTGGCAAAAAAACAAATACCAGGGTCTGGGACTCTCCAGCCACAGCAGAGCACTCCAGCCCAGAGTCACCAGGCACAGACCTGGGGAAAGGTGATGCCTCTGAGTTCCTAGCCAAAAACCAGGTAAAAATGGCATCACAACATCTGTTGCAGTAACTGGGGATTTGCTTGTTGCAATATGAGTGCAGCTGGCATGCTGAGGTGTCAAACAGGGCAGTAGCAGAACAGCAACCAAGAGCAGAGTGTAAAGTACAGCACGAAACACACATGCAACATAATCTCATGCTCTCTCTGCTCTTTGAAGCTGGGTCAATTTTTTAAAACCATGCTGCCATTTTAGCAGACAGAACTAGTGGTCAGGCATGTGACATCTGACAAGACCACACCATTCCAAGAAGATACAGGTGTCCCAGTACCTGCACACCTCAGCGAGCACCACAGAGCAGCTCTGTGGGACAGCTACACACGCAGTGAGAAGTGATGGAGGAACCAGGCTACAGAGGCATTTCTTTTGTCATGTGAATGGAAGAGTATTGCAGAAACCAGTGCTGCATGTTTTCAGAGGGTGAGGGGGAAGTACGATAGCAGTCAAGCAAAGAAAAACAATTTGTGTTTTAAAGCGGACCTTGCACTTTTTTCCGTTTTTTTCACACATGTAGCTCTGTCATCAGCTGAGTGACCTTTTTAGTGTTCCCGCCTCCATTAGGTCATCTTTGTGTACATCCTAGTGCCAGTTCCATTAACTAGAGGCTTCACATCTTGGATATCCTCTCTTTCTGTACCCAGGTAATGGATTTCCAAGTCTAAACACACTGTGCCATCACCATGAAAGGTTTCCAGAAGCACGACAAGGGCCATGTTGTGGTAAATGGGCTACACATAAGACAAAGTAGCAACAGGATCTGTCACTCATCAAAAATTCAACTACAAGCTTGAATTTAAGGGTGCTATGTCTCAAACACGCTGGTCTAAATATTAGCACAAGAAAATTTTTTACAAATATGGTTTAGACAAAATATTTGTGGACAAATATACAACACCCTGGAGAAAAGGGCCAGTAGGGACCCCAAACAGCTGGGGCATGACCAGCAGGTACCCCTGCATCAGCAGGGGCACTGGGGAGGGCTCAGCACATCCCCCTTGGGTCACTGAGCTTGGTGAGAGGGATACCAAAAAACTGACAGGGACATGGGGATGCCACGAAGACACTGGGTCTGGGGCAGCAATTCTCCAGACTTCCTTCCACAAAGGAAATCACTGTGCAGATTTTGGAGTTCAGTTGCTCACTTTTGTAGGTAGCGTTCAATTGTGCAGTTGCTTGTTTTTTGGCTTTGAAAGAGACTTGATATAAAGATCTTATTCCCTGCTTCTATCTCAGATACCTGTGCCATTCTCTTCCTACAGAGAGTTATCCTAGAGTTTGGAATTAAGGAAGTGGAGGCTGAAGAAGTGGAGAGAGCACAGGAAGGTGAGTAATTTTCCTGTGGGTGTGACTTACTAGCAAGGTATACATATGGGATGTGCTGGGCTCTCATATACAATTAGAATGTTCACGTGCAGCATACCCAGCCTCATTATCCTTTCAGAAGCACAAGCAAAAGAAAACACAGGTGATTTTGACACAAGGTCCAATATCAGAGCAGTGTCTCAGATTGTCAGGGGAAAAGTTATAATTTCTGTTCCATAGTAATTTAAAAATTCTTTCCAATTAATGTCCACTAGCAGTAAAGGCGAATATAAAACAAAAAGGCAAACTCAACAAAACCCAAATTGTTCCTCCGTTATACTCATGCTGTGCTACAGAAATCTTGATTTAGGGTAGAATTAGCCCCTCTCTGTCTAATAGCTGTTGTGAAAGTAGAATTATTGCACCCTACATGGAATTGGAATTGATGACAAACTTCACAGTCACTTGCATTGCTTATTTTTCCTGCTGTAGGAGATTTCTGAACAGTGCAGTGCTTCACAACAGTGCAGGTTAGAAGGTGATTCACTGGGTCAATGGCCAAGAAAGGAAATATTGCTTCTCAACAGGTTACCTTCCTAAAATTCACCAATTTCAAGCAGTTTTCCCCTCATATTTTAAAAAATTGGACTTCTGCTCCAAGGAACTGAAGAACAAAACAAAGGATCTTCTCTGTCTTTCTGTAAAAATCACGACTGGCAGAAGATTTTTCACATTTTGTTTAATCCTGAGTTTCTTTAAAATCAAGAAGTCATTCTGGGAAGATCCTGATTATGACCCAGTTTCTAGAAACAGTACAGCAACCTGGGCTGATCTAGGTTGAATGCCAAGAGGGCCATTGTTTTAAGAGTAAGACGACACAGAGGCAGCCTTGAGTCATGTCATGCACAAACAAGTTAACAGTGGGGCAAACAGGGGGTGGATAAGAGGTGTTGTGATCTGCCTTCCTCAGCAGAACCAAAGACCTGCAGGTAAAGGAGGAGGGGGCATCTACCAGGGTTGCTACAAAGTCGGCTTTACTGCTGCTGCCTTTATGACAACAATATAAAGTAACTCCCACAACACAGTGAAGATAAGCTCTTCAAAGAAAATATAAAAGCATTAGCTTGGCAATTCATCCAAACCTCATCATGCATCGTAGACATTTTTGAAGTTTAACAAAGAAAAGCACATCATTAAAGAATACTGCTCTATCACCATTCTTATGCAAATCCTTTCAGATAGTTGGGTGGAAAATTCCATCTAACACACAGTGAGAAATAAATGTTGCAGGGTGGAAATTTCAGCTATACCGAGCACATCTATCACTTGTATAATCCACACTACTGTATGTGCCCTGACTACAGAATTAGTATTGATCCATTCACCATGTAAACATCAAGTACTTTCTATTATTACTTGAAATAGCATGCTATCACAATTTCTATTTCCTCCCTCTATCTTAAATAGAAGTATTGCACATTAGCTCTTCCCTTCATGTACTTTTTTGCACAGCTATCTAACTACAGTGTTCAAGGCTGTGCTGGGTTTCCTGCAGACATCTGCAGTATTACCATCAAAGTACTTTATTTTCAAGTCATCTCTGAAGGCAAGACAACTCTCATTTACACTGAAACCTGTTACTGTGGCTTCTCTGGGTAAAGCACGCAGAGCCCTTTGTTTTAAGATCTCTGTTGTGACTACCCTTGAGAATGACAACATCAAGAAGCTTCTCCAAATGTTGCTCACACACCTCTCAGGAGTATCACTAAGATAAGAGTGGACTTGAAGAATCTGAACAGCTACGTCATGTGAGCACATACAAGTGGAGGGGAAAAACAAATCATGATTTCCATCTTATTTGTCTCAACAAAAATAAGCTGCTGTGGCTTAAACACAACTTTGGGATGTGCTGGGAGATGCTTAGAAGCATAACATGTTACACCTGTTAGAACCTCACTTTTTGCCCGAGTACGGTGAAAAATGGAAAACGGAAAATATTAGGGCTTATCTCCAGGAAAGCTCTCAAATTCTAGGCTGAGAGCTGGTCCTGAGATTTCAGCAAGATACCCCAGACTCCGAGTGCTGGAGTGCTGAAGCTCTGACTGAGAGCTGCTCTGACTCAGTGTGAGAGGGGCAGGGAGGGACAGCAGACAGCCCTTGAACCTTACAAAAGCAGCCCACAGGGTGTGAAAGTAATGAGGGTGGGGCACTTTGTGCACCAAAGGCTAGAGGTGAGCTCTGCTGGTGCTCCCTCCGCTTAGGAAGAAGCCCAGCTGTGGTACCCACTCCATGGGGAGCCCTCTGCATTCACTAGAAAGCATGGGTACACAGAAGGAGCTGCCATGAAAACATGCAGCTATCCAGGCTTGGGCTGCAGGGAGCGTCAGAGCCCGGCATGAGTGGCATGGCAGTAGGGACAACAGCAATGTGAGGTGTGGCCAGGTGGACCTGGCCATCTGCTCTCCTGCTGGCAGAACTTCAGGAGGAAGTAGGAAGAAGAAGAATCAGGGACTCTGAGGAGGAGATTGACTTGGTGGAGCCACTCTCTACCACCCCTGAGGCAAATGCACCAGCTGGCTACACCACAAGAAGCAGAGGATCGCCTATTCTCTCACAAGCAGGCAGGAGGAGGAGACCTAAGCAATGGGAACAGGTATCTTCTCAAGGCAGCAGGTGGATCCCCTCCCAGCCTCCTTCACCTTCCCAGCTGCACTCATATAACAGGAACAAGGCTCTGGAACTTGAGGGTCAGGCAAACAACAGCCAGGATCTCCATTCCAGTTAGAGAAATCACTGAAGGTGAGCCAGCCTTGTCATCCTACTACCCCTGCATCACCACCACCCCAGCCAAGGAGGGGAAAAAAAAAAAAAAAAAAATCAGCTGTGTCATTGTGCCTCCCTTCCATGAGGAACATGAGGCTCAGAATGCTCGGCAGACCCATGCCAGCACACTGGGAACTCTGCTGCCTTCCTGGGTAAAGGAAGTTACTAGAAAACTCTGTAGTCTGGTATGGTCCTCTGGTTATTATCTACTTCTGGCTCTCCAGGTGGGCAGCAATGAATTCCCAGAAAGAAACCTGAGGGCAATCGAGAGGGGCCAAAGGGTCAGGGAGTACAAGTGGTTGTTCTCTATCCTGCCAGTTGTAGGGAAGCATGAGGGGGAAACAGGAAAATCCTACGTGAATACAGGTGAATACATGCCTGTCAGCCTTGTGTAACTGGCAGGATTTTGGTGGTTTTTGAGCACAGTTCTGTTTACTTGACACTAATTACTGACAGAGCACACCTGCTCCAAGAGCGTTGAGTCCCTCATTCTCCCTCATTCTCATGGGGAATCTGCTTCTCTGCTCTCTGCCTGCCACCTGTGGTGACAGCACAACCCCACAAAGAATCCACAGGAGATGAGCTTCTCACCTGCCACACAGCCGTGCTGTGGGCCACCAAAATATGCTCACTCTTTTGTCCCTGTAAATGCAAAAATATAATAATCTAATGATCTAATAAAGCACACAATCTATAAAGGCATTGAGAACAGCAGAAGTTTTCATTTCCAGAACAACAGTGCATCTCCCAGGTCTTCCCCTCACAAGCCACTACACTAAAGCCTCCAGCCTCAGAGGTCAGGACAGTGCCTCTTCATTGCATTCAGTGCAGGTTACCCGACACCACAGCACACCAGAATGTCAGCTGCAATGAAAATTCCAGGAGCTCTGAGCCCAGAAAACATCTGGCCAGTCTCAGATCTTGTAGGAGGGATGGCAGACAGCATAGGGTAGACATGACCGAGGAGAGGAGTCTGTAGGTGTTCATGCACCTCCCAAAACAGGCTCATTTTCCTCAGCAAACCTGAAGCCCCACCCTCAGAGACCCATGTGGAGAGCAAAGGGGACAGATGGTAAATGAGAGTGGATCAGACTGGAGTGGTGGTAATGATCCACACCAGCAGATAAACTGACCACTGGGTGTTGGAGTGCTGGAGGGCAATTTCAACATCCCCCACCCTCTCCCATCAAAAAAAATATGGTAATAAGAAAGCTCTGGTTTTGGGAAAAGTATGTTAGCTTTGGTGCTGGGCATTGTAATATATGACCTAAAGTTAATTCATGTTAGGAAATGCAATATGTAATTAATTCACAATGAAATGTAGTGATATGCAATATAAAATTGATCTGCGTTCAGTCTGATTTAAAATCTGTAAACCTAAAGTGTGTTTAGGGTTAACTGAGACTAAAACTGCATGAAAGGGACACGGGGGTTGGGGAAAAGCCTCAAGACAGCTAACACCCAGAGATGGGCGTGCTAACGATTTGGAAAAGATTGGTATCTTATCTGTTCCGGCCCAATTTAACATTTCCAAACCTTCTCCGGACCCGGCAATCATAGCTTTGTTCCACTCCGAGAATCTATTCAACTGACCCCGGACCTGAACATGAATACCTAATGAAGCTACCATAAAGCAAGAGCTCTATGGCCGCCGTCCACTCTCAGCGAAAGGCTGTATAAAAAACCAGCAGTGCTGGACACAATTTGTGAACAGAGGGGGTTACGGAGCAATAGAGTCCGTTTCTGTGTTCACCCAGTGCCGAAACCCTGGGGTTCGACACTGTTCCTTTTAATTGTGGCTGTAAGAGACTAAATTTAAGTCTCGAAATAAAATTCTAGATTTTGATTTAGTGAATTTGGCTTGTCGATTTATTACATGTTTCTTATTGTTCATAAAACATCATGCAGGTCTGTGGTCCCAAGCAACGGCTGACAGACAACTGCTGAGTAGGATTCTTTAGATATGACTCAATGAAGAGAGAAGTTTCTCTCCTCAGAAAGCCAAAATAAACAAGGTGCTTGGGATGGATTATCTGATAAAAACCTAAACAGGAAGACAGAAGACTGCCTCCAGGTTCTGTCACACACAGAAGTGCTCTGGAATCAACAGAAACATTGTTCTTCAGCTCCCAACTTCTCAAACTATATCTCAAACCCAACACAAACAAGAGATCCTTCAGAAGTTTCTCCAGGCCCTGTCTGAGCTCTCCTTGTCTTGGGAATTTCAGATGTAAGCACAAACACCAGTATTGTGTGCCTTGTCATCCAGATTTAGCTGTGGGGCTGCTACAGCAGTGACCAAAGTCACTAGAAATAAGTTGCTGACAGACCCTGAAAACAAAACTGACAACCCAGCAGAGCACTCAGGGAGAGGGGTAGCTCTGCCACTCTAAAAAAGAGAGTGGAATGTAATGTACTTTGAAATTCACTGGTAGGGGGACACATAACTTCCCCTGAGCTGCCTGAAAATCTTTGGTGAGATGATCAGAAATGATCAGACTGTGTCATGAGTACATCATGGAAGGAGCTAGAAATGAAGGGAGGAGAAACAGAAGTGTAAGGGAGATGCAGGAAGTAAATAAATGTATCATTAACTCACTGAGTAGGTCTGTATGGAGCTGCTTTTCACTGTCACGGGCACTAAGGATATATTGTAGCAAGTGAGCAACCTATCATCAGCTTCCACCAGTAATAATCACTCCAAGATGTTCTTGAGTAGCGCCTCTGTGTCCTTTGCCCAATCTGCTCTTTGGCAAACCATCAGCATTCCTCAGTTCCTCAAGACGTATTTCAGTCACCATGAATCTAAGTAGCGGAGACCTCTGGACCATCCCTTGAAATCAGGTTTGTCTGTTTGCTTATTTAAAGCTGTGTTATAAAACATGCTGAAGTGTTTGTTTGGTGGGTTTTTTTGTTTGCTTGTTTGTTTGTTTGTTTTTAATTAAGCAATGCAAGAAAAGGGAAACTGTGCTATCAGAATGACTCAGTAAGTCTTACTGTTATTCTCACACAACTACTAATTATAAGGTCATAAAACAATTTTCCTCCTACTTAACCTAAAATAGTCAAGTCTTACACATAACTAGGTACGTAAGATGCAAGTAATGCTTTATCACTTACTTGGTAGCCCATCACCATCAGTATCTGTGGCATGAAACCAGAATACTCATGAAAAAGGTTAGGAGAGGAACACTTGCTAATATGCCAACATTGTTTCCTGATGTTATGGCTAGAGTCTCTAAAAAGTAAAAGGTAAAGCTTCTCTCCAGGACACTTAGGAATGTGGTCTATGGCATTAAATGTAACTTTTCTAAAAAAAGGAAAATAGAAGCCCAGCAGCCAACTTGTCACCATTACAGTCAGATCCTCCAGCTATCAGTGCAGCCTGCTCACTTTGCCCCTCAGGAGGGAAATTCACTCATGCATCAGATGAGCCATTCTGGCAGACTAATCCCTAGGAAATCTAGAATTTGGGCTGTCCCACTGTGTCTCCTTTATCTTCCATGTTACTGTTCAACCAGAATGTGTCACCCTAGACAGTGATGTTCACCAGAACAATGAAACACATACAAGGCTGGCACACACCTACTTCTCAAAGCCAAAGAACTTTTTGCATTCCCTACATAGGTCTCCCAGATGAACGTGCTGGCCACTACCCTGCTGAATAAAAGGATGGGAACTGCAGCAGAGCAACATCCTGCTCCAGCTACTGTGCTGACTTCAAAAGGGTGCTTTCCATTCGCTCACTTCAAAGCAACCACAAGCACTTCTTCTCGGGTAGAGGGTTTTCAAAGTGTTTGAGTCCATCGCCAGCATTCCAGAGAGTAGGAGAAATTGCAACAACTTCCTGCATTTGCAAGCTCCCAGAGAGCTGCCTTTAGGGTGTAACTCCTTCAGCATGCAACTTCCTTAGGGTACCCATTCCTTGTTACATGCTGAAACCAAGAGGTCTGGTTGTAGGCCCTGAATCAGAGCAGTCAGACACACAGTAGCTCATTAATTTTGCCACCAAATTTAAAGCAGTCCTTGTGTTCTCTGTTGGTTTCCGCCCTGATGCAATTCTCTGCTCAGGTTCTGCTTCATCTGGTGCTCAGGTGCAGAGTGCAGGGTGCTGATAGGAAACAGTCACTTCTCTCTTTGGCTTTAATTGTGTTGGCACCCTCAGCTGTGCTCACCCCTCCCTTCTTCTCACAGTTCCATGCACAGATCTCTGAATCTGAGCTACGCAGATGTGAAATCCAGATGCATAGCCATCCCACTAGCAAAATGCAGTTCAGCCCCACCAATCACCCTGCCCTTCTTGATTGCTACTGCAGTGTCAATTAGAGTGAATTTTCTGTGGGAGTAGCTTCTGTCATGCAGACATTTTGTGCATGTGTATCTACACAAAGGCTTCCCTCAGGGAAACCTCCATGAGATTTTTCAGGATGTGAAGCCTTCCTCTGCTCTAAAAACTAGGAGGAAGTGTACCGGCAATGCATTAGGGAGCTCCTTTCCTACACCAGAAACTGAGGCATGTACACAGGTCAGTTTATTTGGCACAAGTCAGAGAGAATCTGCAAAACTTCAATAGCCCAAGCTCTGGAACCTTAACAACAGACCTCCATTATGAACTGGAGTCCCAACCCTCAAAAGTATTCAGCCCTTGAGTTCCTCTGATTTCAGCAACATTGATTATCCGGGCCTGACCTACAAAACTTCAACTGCAAAAGCAAAGCCATGCTCATGACTGTTTTTTCCATGGAATTCATAAACTGTCCAGAACCAGCTTCCACACAAGCATGGCAGTAGATGGTCTTTAAGAATCCTACAAGAAACTACAATGGGAGGCTTCTTGAGAAGCATTGTTTTCTTTCTGTATAGCAGAAACACTTTTTTTTTTCATTGCTGCCTATGCTGCTGTCTAAATGAATCCCACATAGACAGATAGTTGGATCCTATGAAACAAGAAGGCTACACTTGGCACCTGCTGTGTTACAGATTGTGCCTGTGAAATTGAATTTACAAGGACAAGACCAGAGAGAATGGCAAAAAAACAAGGAGCTATTGAAAATTATGTATTTGCCTGAACTATATTAATAATTTGTCATTAAGGATAAATAAAGACTGCCATACACTTAGCAGTGAAGATCTCCTTCCATAAGTCTTCGGTGTGGGACCTCAGCTATTTATAAAATCAGCTTTTTGGGAGAATGACACTATCCTACATTGCCAATGCATGAGAAACGAAACCCAGCTGACTTGCAAGTACTACTGTTGTGTATGTTTTTATTAGACAATGTCATTGAAAATGTTGCACTGTGGGTGACAGACGGCATTACCCATGTAACTTCCCCCTGCAGAACTATACCCAGCCATATTGCTAATTCACATATTTAAAAACACTACATCCCTAAACAAAGGAATTATGAAGACTGCTAGACAGCTGCCTGATATTTGGGCTTGTCAGGTGAGAGCAAAGGAGAAATCTCAGAGGCCAAAGCTGTTCACTTGGTTATCTACTAGCAGGGGAAGAACACTGGCACAACCCATCAACTACACCCCTCCAGGATATGCACACGGAAAAAAATAACCATGTTTGTGTGAGAAATTTATTCCCAGCTTGCTCATATAAACCAGCCAAAGGCCCCTAACACAGTCAGAAAGACGATTTCAAAAACTGCAGAACTAAAATATAGGATCATAGAATCATAAAATATCCTGAGCTTGAAGGGACCCATAAGGACCATTCAAGTTCAATTCCTGACCCCACACAGGACAGCCCCAGAGTCACACCATGTTCCTGAGAGTGGTGTCCAAATGCATCTTCAACTTTGGCAGATTCGGTGCCATGACCACTGCCCTGGGGAGCCTGTTCCAGTGACCAAACACCCTCTGGGAGAGGATCCTTCTCCTAATATCCAACCTAAACTTTTCCTGACACAATTCCAGGCTATTTCCTCAGGTCCTGTCCCTGGTCACCACAAAGCAGAGATGATTGCCTGCCGCTCCTCTTCCCCTGTAGTGGATTATGTAACCTAGGAATGTGTATTCTATTTCATCTGTTGAAGGCGCTTTTTTGGGGAGATGTTTTGTCCTCCTCTTGCTCCTCCAGGGGAGAAGGAGGAGGATGCCTCCTGATAATGACCCAGCCATTAAATCCAGGTGGGGCAGTGTTTCTTATCTTTCACCACCCCTCCATCCCCCAGGGGCACATCAACTGATAATGGGCCATTAGGGCCCACCGATGCCATGACACATTCCATCATCCCATTGTGAGATGCTCCACCCAGTGGGGCAGGAGCCAGCTGTTCCTAGCTAGATAAAAACTGGCACTGAAGGACACAAGGGATCCGGTTTTTCCACTGGATTCCCAGAGGAAGACTGGACACATCTCACCACCACTGAATTTTCTACAGGACCATGTCTACTCCACAGAACCACATCTGTTACTCCAGGAGGACTTATTTGGATTGCTTCCAACACCCTGACCAACAGGGTGCCAGGTCATATCCCTGACTCTGTCAGGGTTTTTTCCAGGATCCTTGTTTGCTTCCTTGCTTGTATTTTTGTACTACAACATTTGTATTTTTCTTTTTAATATTCCTAGTAAAAAACTGTTACCCCAATTTCCCATATCTTTGCCTGAAAGCCCCTAATTGCAAAATTATAATATTTGGAGGGAAGGGGGTTCACATTCTCCATTCCAAGGGAGGGTCTAGCTTTCCCTGGCAGACAACTGTCTTTCAAAACCAAGACATCTCCTCACCAGGAAGCTGCAGAACTGCAGTGAGGTCTCCCCTCACTCTCCTCTCCTCCAGCTGAACAAACCAGGTGTCCTCAGCTGCCCCTCACACAGCTTCTCCTCAAAGCTTTTCACCACCCCTATGGCTCTCCTTTGCACACTCTCTAATGGTTTAACATATTTTTTATGTTGTGGTGTCCAGAACTGCACACAGTATTCCAGGTGAAGCCACCCTAAAGCAGAGCAGAGCAGGACAATCCCTGGCCTGGTTGGCCATGCTGGGCCTGGTGCCCCCAGGACAGGGATGTCCCTCCTGGCTCCAGGCCACTGCTGGCTCATACCCAACTGGCCATTGACCAGGAGCCCCAGCTTCCATCCCATAGCATTGCTCTCCAACATCTCATTCATCAGTCTGTCCACATATACAGTTACCCTATCCCAGGGGCCGAATCCAGCACTTTCTCTCTTTGCTATGATATCAGCAGCTCAATGACTATTTTTTTTATTAATTCCATGAGGCCCTATAGACTTATAGGGATCCACATGATGCAGCACATCCTCTGCAAGTTCAGGGACAACTGGGAGTTGATCATTCTCATATCCATGGTGCTCCAGCTCAGGCATTGGGACCCCTTAACTTGTCACCTGTGTCAAAGATGGAAGAGAGCAAAGTATTGAATACCTCTCCCTTGACTATGTCTCTGTTTCTGAGCTGAATATCCTCATTAATAGACTCATGTTACTTCTGGACCGTCTTTTGCTATTAACATACTTAATAAAACCTATTTCTTTGGCCAAATCCAATTAGGCTTTGGCTGCGCAAATTTTCTCTCTACAGTGGCAAGCAGCATCTTTGTATTTCTACCATGTCATTCAACCTTGCTCCTACTGGGAAAATGCCTTTTTTTTATGTTTGAAGCTCCCAAAGAAGGTCCTTTCTTAGTCAAGGTGACTTTCTGCTTCATCTGTTTGAGTATGGCATTCTAGAACTGTCTGCTCCTGTGGTTCTGGGAAGTGGTGCATGAAAAATGGACAGCACTGATGGACCTTAGTACCTTCAAAAGTGTTTTCCCAGGGAACATTAATCAGTAGTTCCCTGAGCAACCTGATGTCTGCTCTTCTCATGTCCAGCCTGAAGTTTTGTTGGCACTTTTCCTCCTCTCAAAAAAGATTTTAACATGTATTTGACACATAGCATCTTGTAATTCTGTATGGAGCACCAACCAGCTTGATGGAGAAGCACCAGTGTTTAGAGTCACAAGGTAGCAGCTGGAAGCAACTTAGTGTAAGGAAATCAAATCTAAGCTTAAAGGAAAAGAAAACAAGATACAATTATTAGAATGCAAAGCACAAGGGGGCAACAAAAATTAAAATTTTGCTATGTGAGCCTCAAACAACCTAGGAAGCCACAGGACTGTTGCAGGTGGGGTTTTCCACCCCTGAAGTGCTACAGGCTGGGAGAAAAGTGGCTGGAAAGTGCCTCAGTGGAAAATTAGCTGGGATGATGGTCAACAGCAGCTGGACATGAGCCCAGAGTTGCCCAGGTGGCCAAGAAGGCCAATGGCACCTGGGGCTATCCCAGCCACAATGTGGCAGCAGTACCATGGCAGTGACCATCCCTGTGCTAGCACTGCTGAGGGACCACCTTGAGTCCTACATCTAGTTCTGGGTTACTTCAGGAAAGATGTTGAGGTGCTGGAGCAAATCCAGAGAACGGCAATGGAGCTGGGGAAGGGTGGGGAGCAGAAGTCTGATAAGGAACAGCTGATGGAGCTCGAGGCACTCAGATATGTCTCACTCTCCACAACTCCCTGACAAGAGGGCACAGCCAGATGGAGGTCGGGCTCTGCTCCCAGGGAAGAAGGGTCAGGATGAGAGAACAAAGCCTGAAGTTGCACCAGGGGAGGTTTATGTTGGACATCAGAAAGAATCTTCACAGAAAGGGTGATTGGACATTGGAATGGGCTGCCCAAGGAGGTGGTGGAGTCTCTGTCCCTGGAGGTGTTTAAGGAAAGACTGGAATGCAGTCAGTGCTCTGGTCTGGGTGATAAGGTGGGGATCAGTCACAGGTCGCACTCGATGATCTCAGAGCTGTTTTCCAACCTGACTGACCCTATGATTCCGTGGCGGCCGCGGGTCCCCGGGTGGCCGCGCCTGGCGGGGCCGCTCCCGCAGCACGTGCCCAGAGCACGACGGTGCCGGGCGGGGAGCGAGCGGAGGAGGCACGGAGGGAAAGAACGGGGAAGGAGCGGCATCGGGTCCCGCTTGGCGTCAGGGGCCAGTGCCCGGCACTGGATGCCGGCGGACCGGGAGCGGGGCCGGGAGCGGGAGGTGGCGCGACAGGAGAGAAGGCGATGGAGCGGGAGCGGAGCCCAGAGTAGCGCCAGGAGCGGGAGCGGGATCAGGAGCGGGAGCGCGCCGCGCCTCGGCAGCGGCGGGCGCGCGCCACCTGCTGGCGGGAGCGCGGAGGCTGAGCGGCCACGTGGCGCCGCCCGGGCCGGGGCGCGCCCCCGCGCCCGCCTCTGCGCGCCCCCGCGCGGAACCACAGGGTCAGTGAACACGGAAAAGGCCTCTGAGGACACGGAGTGCAACCGGTGACCAGACACCGCCTTGTCCACCAGACCACTGAGTGCCACATCCATTTGTTCCTTGAGCACTGCCAGGGACTCCACCACCTCCCTGGCAGCCCATTCCAATGTCTAACAACCTTTTCTATTAATAGTCTTCCTAATTCCCTGGCACAGCTTGAAGCTTTGTCATCTCATCCTGTTCCCTGGGAGCAGAGCCTGAGCCCGCCTCCCCCCACCTCCTGCCCCCTCCTGTAAGTGAGTTGTGGAGTGTCCCTGAGCCTTCTTTTCTCCAGGCTGAGGCCCTTTCCCAGCTCCCTTAGCCACTTCTCATCAGATCTGTGCTCCAGACCCTTCCCCAGCTCCATTCTCTTCTCTGGACTCACTCCAGCCCCTCAATGTTCATTTGAATTGAGGGGCCCAGAAATGGACAGAGCACTTGAGGTTTGGCCTCAGCAGTGTTGAGTACAGGGGGAAGAATCAATTCCCTGGTCCTCTGGCTACCCTATTTCTGACAAAGGACACTGAAAATACTCTTCAGATGTTCTCAAGCCCCTTCTCTTGTGGCCCTCCGGCATCATCATTATCCCCTCACAGGAGCAATGGCTACAGCCTGGCCCCAGAAACAGCCAGGACACACCCCAATTCCCAGCTGCCACTCTTGGGGTTTCCCCTTTGTTCCCATCCCCAGACTTCAAACCCAAGCTATATTCTCCATCTCCATGGCAGCCCAGCCAGCACGAGCTTTCACATGTGCTGGGCTTTCCATTTTTCCGAAATTCCTCTTCTTACATCAAAAATCACAGAATTACAGAAATGTAAGTTTTGGAAGGGACCCTTGGAGATCATCCACTCCAACCCCCCTTACCAAGGCAGGGTCACCTCGAGCAGGTGGCACAGGAACATGTCCAGGTAGGGTTGGAATCTCTTCAGAGAAAGAGACTCCATGATCCCCTTGGGCAGCCTGTTCCAGTGCTCTGCCACCCTCAGTGGAAAGTTCTTGCTCACCTTAAGTTGGTTTAATTTATGGTCATTGATCCTGTAGCTGGAAACCACCAAAAACAGTCTGGGACCATCCTCTTGGCACACACCTCGTAGATATTTATCTGCACTAATGAGATCCCCTCCCAGTCTTCTCCAGACTAAACAGGCCCAGCTCACTCAGTCCCCGAACCATCTTTGTGGGTCTCCACTGGACCCTCTCCAGTAGCTCATTTTCCTTGTCCTGAGGAGCCCAGAACTGGACACAGCACTCTGGGTACAAAATCCCTTTCCACTCAGTTTAGCCTAATTACCCAAAAGAGGATGTAAGGTGATCAACATGTTTGCAGCTTTTCTGCTCTGCCCAGGATAGCTTCACACATGGGGTCCTTCATTTCAGCACTCACAATCAGGCCAGCATGGGTCCAGAGGCCATGGTGGCACCAGCTGAATGCCAAACACTTTGGTTTGATTTGGTTTGGGTGTGTTTTCGTATGTGTTTGTCTTCCAGAAGTAACAGCTCTGAGCTTCAGAATAATTACAAGCCCTGAAGCCATCTGTGGACACAAGAAGGTTTTGTGGCGGATCATTCACCATCCAGAAAAGAGTTTTCCGGGAGGTGGGGAGGAGAGTGTGCAAAATTCAACAAAAACAAATTATGTAAAATGAAGCCACAGTAGACAGCATGGGGGACTTAGCCAAGTAGGTTATTTCTGACTAGCTCCATTGCCAATTGTTAGAGAGACTTAAACAAAGCCAGCTTTTTAGATTTAATCCAGAACTATCAAAGAAATAGAGAATTGACAGAGAAGCATCAGTGCTCCAGAGTCTCATTTAGGACAATATTTGCATCCATCAACAATCAACTGTCCTGTTAGAGCATATCCTTAATATCAAGAGATAGTGGGGAAGTAATTTTTGATAGTATCCATCTTTTTTAGATATTTATTACATTGTTTCTTTTCGCAATTCTGTACCAGGCCATGAAACACCTCAGTGCAGATTTACAAAGATTTATGTAAACAGCTCTGTCACATCACCACTTGCACTGAGGAGCTGATAAACCACCTGTACCTGATTCTCCTCCAGGTATGGCAGAACAGATTGGTCCCTTCAATGCTCAGTTCCAGGTGATTACCTGAGGATGGCAGCAGCACAGGCAAGACATTCCAATATTGTCCTCCATCTTCCACGTCCTGCAAGATTTCTGGTGAAGGTACAGCCAGCCACCACTATAAATAACAAGATTTTGTCAAGAGTTTTGTTGCTACTCTAGAATAAAATTGTAAATGCATGAAAGTACTGGACCAGGTAAATGCAGATTTGCATATTTTGAATTTTTACAGCATGTATTCTGGAAAAACAGGACTGAAAAAGGCCCCCTCAGTTCTCACATAGAGTCTGTACTAAGATAGATAACTGTGTCTTATGGTTTCCTTCATAAATATTTCAAGCTCTACCTTAAACTGAGTTAATTTTCTCAGACATCATTTACACCCGTGAAGAGTGACCCAGCTACAAAAGTGTGAATGCTGATTTTTTTTTTTTTTTAATAGGGAAAACATAGAGAAAAGTGAATAAAGAGAATATTTTAAACCCAGAAAACATTATCAAAGTTATTTCTGGCAGCACCTTTTTTAACTTCTTTTGAACAGTAACTCAGCCTGTTAGCAGATTCCCCCAAGATCATGGTAGTAACCTACTGCAAGATAGATCTGGCCATCAGGTTACCTATAAACACTTCTTGACTTCACCACTGATTAGGGTACACGCTTCTAGATGGAGTCCTCCCACTGATTCCAGTAAATTTGACATCCATGCTGCTCTGAGAAACACTGAAAAACAAGAGTACGTGTGTGGACTACAACAGTCATCAGGGGCACAAGGGGTTCATTAAGCTTGATGCTTAGAAGACCAAGAATAAGAAGCATTGTGCATGCAGCCCATCTGCAATTCCAGTGGACTGTAATTTTTAAAAATCAAAAGTTGTATCCATGGGTAGATATATTGAAGTGACTACCTCCTACTTGTCAGTCAGTAAGGGGGAGTTTCAAAAGAAACTTAGAGGCAGGTAGATATTCAGATCCCCTGGGGCACTACTGGAAAAGGAGATGCAGCATTCACAAGCCCCCTTGACATCTACTCTGGTAACTGAAGGACACATGTCAGAGCCATCAGCAGTAGGGCAAATACTGATGGAGAAATCAAGGTCTCAGATTTCCCTGGGAGACCTTCCAAGAGGAGCTCATTACTCATGGCAATGGATGGTATTTTAAGCTGACTGAAGCCACCAATGGGGCAGGGGACATACTGAGAGAGTAAGATGTCAGAGATGTGCTACAAAAAATAGAAAGATGGTGGGCAAAGGCAGGATGGGAAAAAAACCACATAAATGCAACAGTGGGTGTAAATCCTCTTTAAAAGTCCTAACAAGGGTGTATTTTAAACATCTCAGTTTCACATGTGTCATTTTTATATACAAGTCTTGGTTAGGCAAACAGCTCTAACCCTGTACCACACCACCACTACTCACCACATCAAGTACACACTTCTGTGCACAAAGATAAAAGGATATCTGATTCCTATTGCATGAGAAACACTGCTAGCATCATGCACAGTTTGGCCAAGTCTGTGGCAGACCTTGCAGCCCAGCAGAATGCCAGAATACATGACCTAATGGGCTTTGCACTGCACATGATTTCACATCACATTTTATTTGGTGATGAATACTTGCCATTAAGTATTTGTCAAGACAAAGAGAATAAAACAAGAGTGGTATTCATGCTGTTTGCCAAGAAAAAATACCAGGATATTTGTTTATGTAGTTTGCAAAATATACCAGGTATTACAATAAACAGACATTAGATCAAATTTGTCTGTTACTGACACCACCTACCCAGCTGACTGCAGCTGTAACCATCATTTGACCCTCTATTTTAAATAATTCAGTTGCAAGGCTTTGGGTTTTAAGTCTAATACTCGTTGCATACATGTATATTATACGCTGCACGTACACATTTCGCCCTTGCAGCATACAACATGAAAAACCATTTCAAAGAGAGCAGAACCAAAGCCTCCTCTAATTTAAGTTAAAAAGGAAGGATCACCAGTACCTGAAGTGAGTGTGTTCATGAACACATGCAATTCAAAGTGACATAAGAGCAGTATGAGGTTGCTTTCACCCTTCCACCCTCCTCTGTTTTCTTCGGGATCACCCAGACTTGTCAGCTGATTTAGAAGTGAGCCTTGTAACACAGACATATTTCAAGTTTGTTGATATACTTCCCCCCTGCCCCCCCCCCCCCGCCCCCAAAGTGAGAAGCATGATTTTAAAACAAAAATGCTCTAACTTGGAAAACGATAGTTCAAGAAAATTTGTACAACATAATGCAAGCTTAAATATTTTTTTCCTTTTTACATTTTTATTATAAAAAATGTCTAAAAGGAATCAAGATCCCAGATATAATTTCTGAGCAACCTTGTGCCTAAACTGAGATTTTGTGACTGGACATTGCCTCCAAAGAGCACCAAGATGAAGTGCTACCCTACTATTAGAAAAGATGTTTTAACATCCCAGCCCAGACTGTTGAATTGAAATTTACAAGGAGCAGGAGGAATGGGTAGTGTTAAAAATTGTAAGACCAATGCATTTCAAACTAAGTCTGGTAAAATATGAAAGAGTTAAGGTGAAATACCATTTGCAATAGGAAAGCAGAAGGAAATGAGAGAAAACTTGAATAAGCAATGAAATAATCACATCTGACACACAGCTGTATGCTGTTGAAGGTGAAATGATTCAAAGGATCATAGTTGAGCAGTAATAATCTAAGGTCTCCTTCTGCTAAAGTCAGGGAAGACATTGCTGCTGACTTTACCAAGATAAGGATTATACAGTTCACAGTTTGAAGGCCAAGTGCCAGACATCTTTAAACTGATAACCTCAGAAAAAGATCCCTTGTCCATTTAAATCATCTTGAGTTCAAGGACTTGGGATTAATTTTGTCAGCCTGCTCCAGCTGGGATGCAGTCATCAGTGGATGAAATGACCATGGGAAAGTGTCTTGTAGGGAGAGAAATTCATGTTGGAACACAGTTTTATTTGTACTTGGTTGAATATTTCTTACTGATGGTGAGTATTCTTTTCTCATACTGCAACTACTGTTATGAACAATGAGGAAAAAGAGCACTTGATCTGGTCATAAAGGCTGCTGAATTTCATATCAAAAAGAACTTCAAGAGAGGCTCTGGGCTCCAGATGAGCACTGTATGTGTGTGAGAAAGAACCCTCTGTGTCCATTGAAGATCTAATCCTGAATTTAATCAGTTTCCCTTTGCAGCTGTGTACCTTAAACACAGCACATAGATTTGCCATCAAGCCCTCCCTTCCATCATGAACAACTCAGGCTTCCCTTCAAGTCCTACAATCCATTCCTCTCCCAATTTCTTGTCATATATTTCTCAACATTCATAAGCTATAAATATAGAGTGAGAGAAAAATGAAAACACACATTCCCTTGAAACCTTTTTGGCCAGAAGAATTTTGCTACAGGAAGCAATGGAAGCATGATAACTATTTTTCTTTTATAAACATTTGAGTTGCTCCACCTAAGCAAGGCCAGCTGATGTGTAAGGCAGTCAGTTATTTTAGCACAGCAATGGAATTGGCCAAGGAGTTGCTGAAATACTAACTCCTTTTGATAGGAGCCCTGTAAGTTAACTCCAGATAATTACCTCTGGAACTTCCCAAAAGACAGACTTCAGCCATAGAAAATTCTTTATACATCCAGGTAGGCACAGAGAAGGCAACTGTTACTGTGTAATATTGTCAGTTTCAGGGATGCACAATGGTTACTGAAGACAGGCCATTTTCAGACCCAGATACTCATGGTCAGGAGGAGACTTGTGTTGAAAATGTGCTGTGAGGTTCTTGATGCTTGCCCTGTAAAATGTCTCTGATCCCTGGCTATGATGCAAATAGTTCTGATAGTGCAGATTTCCATCCTCCACTCAATTTCAGGGAAGGTAACAGAACTTTTCCCTGCATATATAGCTGGAGACAAGTTGACTGTATTTCAGTTAGCAAAGCTGCTATGTGAAAGATAAATTGTAATTTGCAGGAAACTCAAATTATATTTAATTTACAGGTAACTTAAATTATATGAGTCTCAATTCTAATCCAAACCTCTTATTTGAAAGCAAGAGTTAAACAAACATGCACACCAACTGCTAGATTGATATTACTGTTGATGGTTTTCAGCTTAACTATTTTGTACTTATGTAACAACTTAAATGCAGGAAGTGAAATACAAGGTTTTTGTTCCTTAAAAAAAAAAAAAAAAAAAAAAAAAAAAAAAGACCTCCATGATGTTTGGTCATCATATTTTCCTACCTTTGGAAAAGAAAAGAATAAACTTTCAGCTTTTGGACTGGGTCATCAGCCAGTTGGACTAACACAGATCCTTCAAAGCAAATTCTGTTTATTTGTTTTGGAAAACAAATTAAAAATCACTATGTAATTTTACCAAAAGAAATAATAAATTCTACAATGTATTAATAGATCCCATGCCCATTTCAGACAGGTCAAAAAGCACCTTTTAGTTGCATCTAAGTGAGCCCTGGACATAACTCATTTTCTTTTCATGCCAGGACAACAGCATTTTTGTATGAAAAAAGTGAACCCATAAAACGAGTCAGCTAGTTAAGCTGGACTAGTTATCTGCGTAGTTTTGTGTTAAACTCTTGCTTGCTGGATGGGTGGGCATGCGAGCTGTTACTGCCATCCCTGCCGTGCTGCTGGACTTCCTCTGTTCCGAATTCCGCGGGATTCCGTGCGGGATGCCAGGACAGCTTTCGCCACCAGATGTCCCCCGGGCCGTGCAGAAGCGCGGGTGGACACGTGTGGCCGTGTGGCAGATGAGAGACACCTGACCACCTGCGAACCCCGGAGTGTGACATGCGAACATTTCGATGGACGTGCTTCAGCAGCACGAGGGCTGCTGCATACAAAAGTTATTAAGGCAAAACCTACCGGGATGCACCTCACACTCTACGTTAAACTTGGAATCTTGTCAAGATTTAGAGTGAGGGTTCCCTTGCTCTGTTAACAGCCACCACCGCTTGTTTGCAATGCCCTTTGCCACTGCTATGTGGACAGACAAGTTAAAAAGGTAAACCAAGCCTTTTGCTTCCAGGGCTGAAGGGAATACCTTGATGCTGCTCAGAGTATATTGTTTAATCGGGACTTCTGCCCATAAGCCAAAGGCTGTAAATGACTAGACCAACAACTTTGTTTTCAGAGCCCTGGGAACACCCTAAGAAAACCCTAGATGGTGGCAGAAAACACAGTTATAAGGCAGAACAGGTGAGAATCTAGAAACAGTCCAAAACATTAAGGCTTTTCTACTGTATTTTGAAATATGAAAGTTAAAAACCATCATCCAGGGCTGTGTGTGCAGAGCACAGGGATGCAGAACTCACAAGGAAAAACACTGTGCTCAGACAAGGAAGCAAGAGTCTTCTTCCCCTTGAAGCACCAGGATACTAGGACTACCAGAACTGCAGAGAATGGAGATTGCCTCCCCCAAACGGAAGACAGCAGCTCAGTGGTGTTCTCCACTACCCCAAGCCCAGCATCTCCCCTCATAGGCCTTATCCAGTTCATTCGTACGACCTGTCATGCCTCTCAGCAAAATCTACTACACCCTGGCATTCATAACTTCAGCTCCTCAGGAATGCTGTGAATGCTCCATTGTGGAAGTGAGCATTGGAAAAGTGAGTGTTGGCCACTGCAGGTGGAGTACTGGTCCATGGATAACACTTCCCACACTCTAGTCCACACTACCCTAATTATGGATGACCAGTCCTTGTGTGCTGATATGCTGATGTAACACCTTCCACGTAGGGTAACTGACTCACTTTTGGGTCTGTTTCACCAGGATCTTGACCACAGCACACAAAACATACATGTTCCTACTCTACAAAGTGATCTTCAGGTTCACATCTCTATCAGTCAACACCAAGATGACCCCTCTCTTCTTAAACAATGAGTGTCATTCCCTTTGTGTCTTTCTTTCCTATTTTGCAGGGTGACACTCTTGCCTGCCACCCAACAGTTCTACCTTATTAGAGCTTCCAAGACTGAGTGACTCACAGGCAACGTGATTTCCTTCTTTTCAAAATAATTACACTATTGTTACTTTGTAATGTGAGTGTCAAAGGAGATAAGGAAAATAAGCATGGGAAGGTGGAAAGAACAATTTAATTCAGCAGGCAATTAAATATCTACTAGTCATAATGTGGACAAATGGTTTGCTATGACTTAACAACTGATAGCTCATCAGCTCAAATGCATTTAACTAGGAAAGTGCACATAAAAAACAGAGGAGGTTAGTTTAATTATTTGTTTGGTTAAAGACTATTTTGGATAATGACAATGAGCAGAGAAAAAGGGTAAAGTGAGAGCAGTTGTATATATTGATGGAAGTAGCATGGCTCTATTACAAACAGGCAAAATATAAAGAATACACATCCCTTACAAAGAGGAAGACTTTCTAAAGAAAACAGGCATTTGGCTTTGGCCCATGCCACTGGGAACTGTGGATATTGTTTCCCACTTGGAAGGCTTCTTCTCCCTCCAAACCCTATGAGTATCAAGGCATTCCCAATAAAATGTAGCCAGGAATTACCACGGCAAGCACACCCACAGAGGTTTGTAAACACAAGTTGGAAAAGCCCTGACTAGAGTACTTACAGGACAGAATGCAACCACTCAAAGATTTCATGGCTGAGGAAATAAAGGCTTTAAAATGTGCCCAAACATCATGTAAAGAAGAGACTGTAACAGCTCTGTAAAACTGTTCTTCCACTTGCCCAAATTGTTTCTAAAAGCAGAGGCACATGCAAACTCAGAACCCAGCACCTCTTTCCGCCTGATGGTGAGCCAAGGACACACAGTCCCGCAGACAATATGCTGGATATCCAGGCCAAGATTATCACAGCAGCTTTGGAAATTTGCATACCAAAGAGGAATGAAACACTAAATGTGTTCAGAATCTTTCCAAGCATCCTCAGGCCAAAGCTTTAAATGAGCGTAGATGGATATAGAGCCTTCAATGCACTGCCAGTGACTAAGCAGAGAGAGCTGGAAACAGGATCTGCATTTTCTGATTTTGCTACTTACAATACACCTTAAATGTTTTTGGGTTACATGGGGACAATATTTTGCTAGGGGATTGCCACCATGGTTGGTAATGGTCATTCAAACTTTCTCACAGTTAATCTGTAAATAATTTGACAAAGAATTCTGGTAGATGGCAGAACGTTCACATCGAGCTCTCCAGAAAACAGCAGTATTCAGGTCATTTCACAGGTTACCCTGGAGTGCCCAACCCACCCTCTTAGTGTTGAACTGTCCCGCATCTGTTGGCTATGTGAAAACATCTGCACACTCATGCAACAGTCACAATAACGCAAGACAAAGTAGCCCCAAGCAAGTAAAGGAGAGATTTTTTACTCTTTTAGAATCATTTAGGTTGGAAAAAGACCTTTAAGATCATCAGGTCCAATTGTAAAGTCCAACCTTCACAGATTTGGTAAACTTTACAAGACAAATGTAACAAAAGGTAAGGTGCACTAAATTAGATCCAAGAGAACTGTGCTGAGTGATCCATGGGTTTTCATTGTCCATATCCAGGCCAACCTTGTGCTCAGCTAATGCTAAACACAGCTCCCAGCCATGACTCCAAGGAAGATGTTTACCAGGTTTTACAGCTTTTCCTATCTCACAAGTCACAGCCCCAAGAACCATCAGCTAATACCCTTAAGTGGGGCACCAAGGACTAACAAACAAGAACATTTCTTTGCTGGTGTTCCTCTTGGTTGCTGAAGCAGAAGGTTAGCACTGCACCCATGCCTGTTTCAATACTTGCTGTATTGCTTTTTTCCCCACATTTGTGTCTCCATAACACCAAGCACAAGCCAGATAAACAAAATGGCTTTCCCCACTTGCTTGAGATGCTCTGTTCTTACAAAATTATGAGTGCAATTACATAAGTTCCTAATTTTTTTAAAAAAATCAATACCCTCCCCCTATTACTAGCACTTAATGTGATAGGTTTAAACAGGTACTTTCAGCATCAACTTCATGCTGGAAGGAGAAAAGGACATAACTGCTGTAAATACGACTAAACCATTCTTTTTTTTTTTTTTTTCCAGACTGAAGCTTTTGAGGCCCTTCAACAGGGGAACAATGTTTATTTTAATGTGGTGGCATCAGAAAATAAAAAAAACTCTTTTATGACCAGAGTATAGAAGTAAAATTCTTATCTGCAACCCAAACAGCAAAGCAAGTTATCAGTAATATTAACATATGACTACAACCTGATAGATAAGAATTTCTCCATACCATCCAAGCTTTCTAAATCCTATATCATCACAGAAAATTTCCATACTGTGGTACGATAAGCCTTAAAGGAAAATTTTGTCTTGGGACAAAAAAAAAAAAGTGGGTGCTTTTTACCCACAACAGACATTTGCTTAAATTTTTCTTTAAACTCGAAGTCTGCTTTCTGAATGAGATGACAGCTTCCAAAAAAATTTTCTGTCAATACCTAAGCAATGACTGAAAGTAACTGAGGAAATTATTTTTTTCCAAGAATTATTCATTTTGTTAGTGTTTGGCCATTTCCCCCTGATGAATTAAACAAGTTTTTAATAAACAATAATACTTCTAATTAAAATAAGGGGAGAAATAATTTCCATCCCTGAAAAAATATTTTTTTAGAACAAAATTGCTTTATTTGTTTTCTTTGCTTCCTTTGACTTAAAACAAATATAGTCTTCTTGGAAAAATACATTTCCTTGCAGTCAAATCCATTTTCAGCTGGAAGAAAGTCAGACAAAGCAGCTGTGCTTAACACTAATAATTAATGCATCTAACATACCCTTTCATATGGGCTCCTGAAAGCATTCTACAAATAATTAACTTTACTAGAGGCAAGAGAAGGCCTTTTGTTTTCTAAGAGAGGACACACTAACAAAACAAGTGCCCACCTTTCAGAAGCAAATATAAACACTGCTGCTGCAACACGGCCATCAGCCCAATGGTGTCTCCAGCCTAGGAGGCTTTTGTTTTCCTGGTAGGGAAGATGCTACAGTCATGGAAGATGAGTTTTCTAGGGTGAAGCCAATCCTTCCTGCTCCAGATGTGTTGATCTCTGTAATGTCAAAAAAAACCTGTCAGCACCTTTCCCTGGGTGACAGGGTCTGCCAAGACAATATTGGAGAACAGGTCAGTGCACTCATATGGCCATAAATTAAAAGAGAAGTTGTTCTAGTCAACATGAGCAGTAATTTATTTCCATTGCGGTTGGCAGAGCACTGGGACAAATGCTCAGGGAGAGTGTGGAGTCCCCCTCTGGAGACATTCCAACCCCACCTGCTGCAGATGACACTGCTTTGGGAGGGGGTTAGACTGGGTGATGTACAGAGTTCCCTTCCAGCTCCAGCCATTCTGTGATTCTCTAAAAATACTCTCCAACCATCGGACAAAACTCTGTGTGGCCTGCTGAGACACAACCGGTACCTAACTGCTTTCCATTTCTAGCACTTCTACTGCAGGCAATGAGTTCCACAACTTAATTATATATTGTGCAACTTAAATTACATTTGTTTGTTTGTTTGTTTGTTTGCTCGCTCAGGGTCCATGACTTACAGGTTCCACTTGAAATTGCTGTACTATGCAAAAATCATTCCACATGCACTCTCTGTGCCAAAGCCAACCCATAACTTTTATCAGTTTTCTTGTTCTTTCCTTTCAGAGTAAAAAATATCTGGTAGGTTCACTGTTCTGATGCCTGGATGAGCAGTAAGAAGTCCACACCAGGAATTGTTAAATTCTTTGTTGCCTGACATGACTACTTTACTTCATGCCTAGAAGCCAGGATGCATTTTACCAGGAATAAAAATTTCAACACCTTCTTTTTTTTATTATTTTCTTTCCCCCCTGGCATTAATGAAGTGCTCAGACCCCACTCTTCTTCACATTATTTCATCCTGGGTAAAAACAAAACAAACAAACAAACAACAACAAAAAAAATCAGCACTGTTTAAAGGTATCACAAGCACATTCTCCTTAGTAACTTCAAAGGCTTGGTCACATTCTTCTAGTTCATGCCGCAAACGTATCCCCAGCGGTGTTACCCAGCTTGACGTCCTTAATCATTGCTTTTTCTTGCAGCATTGATGCTCTGTTTTCATAGGCATCCATACAGACCAGGTGCAGACTCAGGATTGCAACATGTTACCTCTCAGGTCAGCAACAGTAAGGCTGTACCAGTGTTAGAACCATATTCCTAGTCAATTTCTGACAGCAGTCTAGATTCCCTCCTCTTGCAATAACATGTAATAAGATGCTGCATAGCATTCCCAGGAGTTACGCCACTTTGTCCTGACTCCTTGTGTTCTTTCTTCAGCTTGGTCTGAAGCTCACTAATCTTGTGCTCCATTCCATTTGCTTTTGAGGACAAGAACACCATGACAGCAATGCACAATTTGGAAACTTGGTTCTTGTGTCTCTATATAGTGGATATTCTCAATAGCAATGCCTGAGGTTGCTTCCTGAAAATTCATCACTTTCCCAAAGTATTAGCATTAATTTTTTATTGTATTTTGTAAACTCTTTAGCATTTGGCATTTATCTTCTTACTTAATAGACACTAGCCTTGAAACTTTGTTTTTTTAACAGCATTTGTGCTCCAGCTTCTTCTAAATTCAGTCATGATCCAATTCCTGACAAACTGACTCAAAAAAAGCTTCAGTCTGATATAAGCAGGAGATTTAGGGGAGGGGAAGGGGCGGGAAGGTGCGGGAAGGGAAGGTGTGGGAAGGGAAGGGAAGGGAAGGTGCGGGAAGGTGCGGGAAGGGAAGGTGCGGGAAGGTGCGGGAAGGTGCGGGAAGGTGCGGGAAGGGAAGGTGCGGGAAGGGAAGGTGCGGGAAGGGAAGGGAAGGTGCGGGAAGGGAAGGGAAGGTGCGGGAAGGAAGGTGCGGTGCGGGAAGGGAAGGGAAGGGAATGAAGGGAAAAGAATTCCT